>NW_022985036.1:0-11526 GCF_010015815.1 Dothidotthia symphoricarpi CBS 119687
CCCTAACCCTAACCCTAACCCTAACCCTAACCCTAACCCTAACCCTAACCCTAACCCTAACCCTAACCCTAACCCTAACCCCTAACCCTAACCCTATCCTAACTAGAAGCTCTTATCTATACCTAGATCCTTACTCTCTTTTACGCCTAAGGCCCTACTGTTACCTCCTATTCTATTAACGTATTTAGGTAACCTCTTATTACGCATTAGCAGCTTGTTGTAGTAGGGTTTATTACCTTTAAAATACTTATCTATAAACTAGTACAGGTCTAGAATAAGCTAGGAGATATAATAGTTATTGCTATAGTTAGCTACAGCAGTAAAGTAGTTATAGAAGTTATTACTAGTATTAATATTATAGTTATTACCCTAGGTATTGTAGATATACTATACTTAGATATACTTAGCACTAGGACAGAGCTCCTATAGCGCTCCCTATATATTAACTATAGTTATCTTAGTAGTAGTATATACAGAGAAGAGGTACTTAGAGCGTATATAGCTAGTGTACTTATTCTTCTACGCTAGACAGCAGACTATAGGTATAAGGTAGGCCTAGTAGGTCCTAGGGCTAGGCGCGCCTATACGCGCTTAGATAATTAAGGCTATATTATTAGTCTAGAATATATATAATACCTTAGGATAGTTAAAAGAGTTACTATTAATAAAGTAGCTAACGCAGTATTTAACCTAGAACTAGAAGGTAGAGTATAGGCCCTTATTATAGAGGGTAGCTCTGCTGTATACAGCCTGTACCTAGGTATTAACAGCGTACTTAACAGCGCAGTTATAGTATGTATAGGTATATAGTACCCTCTTAGCAGCCCTTATTAGTAAGCTACTAAAGAAGGACTTAGATATAGCTAAGGCCTAACACTATTATCTCTTATACACTACTGTAGACGTAGACAACAGGCCTACTATATAGATTAATAATAATAATAACGTTGTTATCTAGTAAGGCTGTTTTATAATAGGTGTCCTAGGTAATAGAATAGAGTACGTAATTACCTAGCCTACTAGAGTAGAGTATCTATTAGTATAATTATAGCTGTAGTTACTACTATAGTTATAGTCCTTCTCTATATATATACTGTAGCCCTTCCTAGCGTATATATTAATATTAATATTAACATTATAGTCTGTATATAGGAGGTGTAGATAGGCTGCGCTGTAGATATTATACTACTCCTTACCCTACCTACACTACCTACGTATATTATTACTATTAAAGTAGGTATTAAGGACGTACCTATAGCACTACTTATTACTTACGCCCTTTTATAGGAAGAAGTAAATAGTGCGCTTCTTATAGTTAGGGGCAGCGTTAAAGAAGCTAGTTAGGTAGTTATATAGGAGGATAACTAGGGCTATATAGTACTACCTATCTTAGCTACTGTAACTAAACGCCTATAGAAGAAGGATAAAGCTAAATAGGTAGCTATAAAATATAATAAGGTAGATATCTAGGCAGTTAATACTATAGTTAAAGGCGCTAGTAGCAATAAGAATAGCATCCTTAGAGGTAAGAAAGGTAACCTAGATAGTAGTATATTTCTTAAGTATTATACTAGTATAGTAGTAGTAGCAGCCTAGCTCTCTACTTAGCGTATCTACCTTAGCCTTATTATTAAGAAAGATAACTGTCTTACTGTACTTCTTATACTATATATATACGTTATTAGCTATATACTATATAGAGAGAGTAGAGCTGTTACTAATATACATCTTAACCTTATAGTATATATTAGGGTAAATAGTAGGCTTATAGATAGAGACTGTATTAGTAGAGAGCTTTATTAGGTATAGAGCTTTATACTTATACTTAACAGGGATAGTAGCTAAGAGCAGAGTTATAGGCATACTATACTAGGTAAGAGCGTATAGGTTAAGTAGGTATAGCTAGTACTTATAATTATAGAAGAAAACGTAGTAGAACTTATCTATAATAATACGCTTAAGGTAGCCTATAGTATATATATAGTAGGCAAACTTAATAAAGGCAGCGTATAATAGGCTTTTAGGTATAATAAGAATAATATTAGCTGTCTTATTATAGCTACTGTTCTGCTAGATAGTAGTGTATAAGTATAGTCTAGTATAGTAGGTAGCTATATTAGTGTATAGCAAGATAAGTAGGCTAATATAGATAGCTATACTATAGTTAGAGAAGGTAGTAGGCAGCTAGAGAGCTAGGCTCTTACTACTACTAGTAGTAGTAATATATACTATTATTACCTTACTATATATAATAAACGCAATTACGTTATACTAGCAGCTATAGTACCTAGCCTATAGGCTGTATAAGGCGTATAGTAGCTTATTATAGTTAGTAGTAGCATAGTCTGCCTAGTGCTATATAGCTAAGGTATATAGTACTATATTAGTAGGCTAGTACTTATTAAGAAGGGCCTTAGAGTTAAGGTTAATAACAGCTGTAAACCTAAGGTTAGTATACTACTTAGACAACGTCTTAAAGTAGGCACTAGGTACCTTATAGTAGTATAAGAATATCCTATTTATATTAAGGGTATAGATGCTATAGGCTGTAGCTACTAAATAGCTAGCCTATATCTTATACGCCTTAGCCTTAGCCTTGTTAAGTAGCTTATTTACCTTATTAGTAGAGAGCTTAGCTAGGTAGTAGCTACAGCGCTTAGCTAGGTAGTAGCTAAAGGTAATAATAAGGTAGCGTATAGTACTAATATTAATCTCCTAGCTAAGCTAGAGGTATATTACCTAGTGTAGTATATAGCTTAGTAGCTCTAACATCTTACGCTAGGTACTATATTTACTAGGCTATAGAAAGCTGCTTATAGCCTAGCAGTAGTAGTAGCTGCGTAGTGCCTTAGGCACTACTAACTATAGTAGGTTATAGAAGAGGTAGATTAGCTATAGGTACTATACTAGTAGGCTACTAACCTAGCGTAGCAGAAAGTAGTACACTATCTTAACTAAGTAGTTACTATAGTAGCCCTTATAATAGCAGGGCGTAAGTATAATAAGGCTGTTATATAAAAAGATATTATAAATCCTGTTATTAGCTGTATTCTTATACTATAGGCTAAGCAGCTCTATACTATACACTAGCTACCTACTAATAAGGTAGATAAGTAACGCTAAGTAGTTAAGTACCTCTTATACCTAGTTATAGTAGCGCTTAATACGCGTAAGGTTACTAAGGTCTAGTACAACAAGGTCCTTATATATACCCTAGTTAATAGTGTTTAGTATACGCTACTTAATAAAGTTCTTACTAAAATATAGTAGTAATAAGCTAATAGTAAAGAGGCTATAGCTAGCTACGTAGTTATTATACTTATTAAATAGTTTACTCTAGAAGATAGTAGAGAGCTTATTACGCTAGCTTATAAACGCTAGCTTATATATAAGCTTAGATATAGTCTTATACTCCTTCTATACTAGCTAGGTATAGGCAGTAAAGGTAGTGTATATCTTATAGTATAACACTGTATTACTATTCTAGCTTATAAATACCTTAAGGCTATTACTATAGCAGAACTAGCTTAGGTAGTGTACTATTATAATAAGCTATAACATAGGTATTAGGTACTATGCTGTAAGGTACTGTAGTACTTAGCTATTAAACTAATTAGTAAAGCCTTAGTTATAGTTCTTAATAACAGCGTATTTAGTACCTTGCTTCTGCTACTACTACTTATTAAATAGAGTAGTAGCCTCTTTCTCTATTATAGGCTGTGTATTAGATAGGGGCAGTAATAACAATAATAATACCTCTAATAATAATAATAATAAAGATACCTTACTAGTAAACTTATTCTATAGCTTCTAGATACTAGCAAAGCAGGTAAAGTACTTAAACACTAATAGGTTAGTAGTAAAGATATATACACAGTAGAAGCTCTTACTCTTATAGTTAAGTATAATAAAGGTAAGTAGTGTTAGTAGGGCTAGGTTAAAGTTACCTACGCTAGCTGTCTACTTAAGTAGTATTAGCTAGAAATTATAGCAGAGCTGCTTAAGGTCTATTATAGTAGTACACTTATACTAGTATAGTAGCACCTTATACTTACTATTAAGTAACTTAAGGTAGTACTTAATTCTAGCCTACGCTGTACTCTAGTTAGGCTGTAGGTATAGTATAGAAGGTAGCGCTACCTTAAGTTAGGTTAGGTAAAAGAAGAAGAGAAATACCTTCTATAGGTACTTAAAGTAACGTAGGTCTATATTCTAGTATACCTCTAGTAGTTAGATAGGTACGTTGTTTACGTCTTTATATATAATATAGATATAGGCTAAATGTATTATCTTAACTACTATATTCTACTATATATAGCTTATACTCTTAACTATTATATATAGATAGTAGAGTACAGAGTTACGCTTCTTATTAGGTATAGCTATATACTGCAGCGTATTCTTCTATATTAGGCTAATAAGTGCTTACTAGAACTTAGTATATGCTAGCTATAGCTCTATCTAGATAGTAGGCACTTTAGGAATAGTATAGAGATAGATAGTGTACTTCTTCTTTACCTTAGCCTTAGTAAGTATAAGCTGCTCCTTAAGGCTCTGCCTAATAGGGTAGGTAGGAGTAGCAGGCTTAATAGGGTTACTAACCTTAATAGGGGTAGCTGTACTGTGTATAGGGGTATTACTACTACTATTACTATTACTATTAATCTCTAAGGTAGTGTTATCTCTAGTATTAGCGTTGTTTTTATTATTTATATACGTATTCCTATTGTAGATAGCTAGGTACAGGCTGTTAATATTATTATTAGTACTAGTATAGACTAGGTCTAGCTTATTAATAAGCACTTTAAAGAAGCTAGCTATATAACTTACCTACTTAGTATATATATATATAAGATACTAGCTTAATACGCTAGTCTAGTGCTAGCTCTACTACTACTTTCTAGCTAGAAGTATTATCTTAGTGCAGCTACTCTTTATACTAAAGTTATAGACCTTATAAAGGTATACCTTTATATTTTTACCTACGCTAGCACTACTAATAATTATTAGGTTAATTAATAGGTAATATAGGTATTTAATTAAATTGCTATAGATACGCAGCCCTTAGATATATAGAATAGGCTTAGTAAAACAGAGTAGCATTACCTATATCTACGCAAGGGAGGTATAGGCAGGGAGGTTTATTACTATAGCCTATAGCTCCTACTTCTCTATAGGGCTAGTATTATTAGTATAATAATTACTAAAGTAGGTATATACCTAGTTAGGGAGGATATAGTACTAGTAGTAGGTATATATTACTAGCCTATAGTTCTTATTAATAATAACTTAACTAGAAGATGTTATTCTTGCTATAGATAAGCTAGTTAGGGTAGCTAGGTTAAGGAGATAGTTAGTAAAATAACTTCTAAAGGAGAGAGGGGAGATAGACTAACGCAAGAATAAAGATAAAGAAAGAGAGCATAGTAAAGAAAAAGACTAGGATTAAGGTAGAGATTAAGGCAGAGATTAAGATAGAGATTAAGATAGAGATTAAGATAAAGATTAGAATAAAGATTAGGATAAAGATTAGGATAAGGTAAAGATAGAGATAATAAAGATAAGGATACTAAATAGGTTACTATTCTACCTACCTTATATACCTATCTGTTAGTAACCTAGTAAACTACCTATATACTATATATCTAGACCTATAAAGTTATGCCAACGCGTTAAAAGGGGTGTTAGCACTATATTATATTATAAAACGCTAGTTAGAGTATTTGTTCTTTTATCTATTATATAGAAATACTATAGTTACGTTTATTCTATAGTTATTACTCTGTCCTATAGGTATAGTATAGTTTATTTATATACTCTCCTTATCTATAATAATAGTAAAGGAGGGGAATAGGTGTCTAGACACTGTTTAATAACAGTAAGGTTTATCTTAGTTCTAAGATTATACCTAAGGATAGTAATAGATGTTAGTATATAGTAGTAGGTAGCTAGTTTCTAGCCTCCTATGTAGTTATTATACTTAGTAAGCACTATAGTAGACTAAGTATACTATATATCTATAGTAGTTTACGTTAAAGGTAGTATAGGTTAGGGGCCTAGTGTAGGCCTTAGCAAGGATATAAGCCTAGGATAAATAGTTAATTAGATGTTATATACTAACTATTTCTACTATATATATATAGTAATACCTGTTTGTTATTTTTTACCTTATGTAGATAAAATATACTTTTCTAGCTGTCTATCTAATTTGCAGACCTACTGTCTATAATAAGATAGGGTAAGTAGAGCCCTTACTACTATTATCTTACCTACCTTTATAGAGAAGCTAGTACTACTAGTGCTTCTAGTGCTACTAATATAGGGTTAAACCTTATCTCTGTCTACTACTTACTAATTCTACTCTTAATATCTACTACCTACCTAGGGCTAGTGCTTATTATCTATGTTAGCTATATCCTAGCGTAGTTCCTAGCTATGCTACCTGCCTTACCTTTTACTTATATATAATACATCTCCCTAATAGGCTTATAAAATCTGTTTACTACCTTTCTTATTACCCTTCTATTATACTTCTTACGCCCCTATTAATCTGCCTATCTATTCTCTGCTATCTTACTATAAGGAAGGTAAAGCCTAACCTTAGCCTAGGTTATTTTATAGAGTAGGTACTAAACTGTCTTAAGAGTAATATACTTAATAATATTACTACTAACTTTACTAATCCTAGTAGCTTCTTTATAAATAAAACGTCTACCTAGCTGCTGTTCCTAGGCCTTTAGGTAGTCCTTAACTAGCTAGTAGCTTATACGCCTTAGAAACTCCTCTATAAGGCTATAGATTAGAGTTATAACTATCTACTATAGGTACGCAGTTCTTACAAGAGCAGTAACAGCTAGACTAAGGGTAAAGGCAAGGCTAAGGCTAAGGGCAATAACGCTAGCGCAGGTAGCGGCCTAGATATAGATAGTAATATAGATAGCAACGCGTTTACTACTGCTAGATATAAGAGGACCTATAATAGCAAGAAGAAGATAACGCATTAGGCTAATAAGGCGCTGCTAAAGAAGTTTAACACTAAGCTTATATAGATAGTTATAAGCTTATAAGAGCAGGCTATTGCAAAGTATAGTCTTATTACTATTTCTATAGAGGAGTAATACTATTATAACTTTATGCTAAAGATACTAGGTACTGGTATAGATATAACTGCTACTATAATTTCTAAGGGTATAGCTATTAGTTAGACTAAGGCTATTAAGGACTAGTACACTATTCTAGCTATATAGAGGCTCTAGTATAACGCTAGTAATAAGCTCTTTACTAAGCTAATACTTACCCTTCCCTCTAATAACTAGTTTAATAACTTAGAGGGCAAGGACGTATCTAGTATATATAAGGCTATTATCTTCTGTATTAGCCCTAGCCAGCCTAGTGTATCTAATGCCCTAGGCCTAAGCAGCTTTAAGTAGGCTAGCTTTTACAACCTATTCTACACTATATATATAGTTAAGGCTGTTAGTATTATAGATAATATAAGGTACTGCTAAGTAATAATACTACTATATATAGAGTATATCTAGCTTAAGCAACTAATTAAATAGTAATATAAGCCCTCTACATAAGGTATTAGTAGGGTAACGTAGGCTAAGGAGTATCTATTTACTACTACTTTTACTAATATAGGTAATTTCTTTACTATTAATTACTACTCTAACCTAGCTAACTAGAGGCTATTTAGCTATTATCTTAACTAGGGCAAGAAGTAGTATATACTAAAGAAGGCGTTTAGCTAGAGTATATTTAGCTTACTTCCTAGGGCTGTTATCTCTAATAGTTTTGTAGAGTAGATACTAATGTAGAAATAGCTTAGCTAGTAGGTTAAGATACTCTCTAAGTACAACACTAATATTACTACTATATCTATTACTATAGAGTTTCTTTTCCTTAAGTATATTAACAGAGAGGCTCCTCCTACACGCATAATATAGGAGGATATAGATAATAATAAGATAGATAGGTAGGACCTAGTTAACCTCTTAGAGGAGGTACTACCCCTAGGTTCTACTATACAGTAGACTAAGGTATAGGATTTAGGTTTAGATCCTAGAAGAGAGAGTAACCTATAGATAGGTAAGAAGAGTAGTAGTAATAACAGTAGCAGTATTAATAATAGAAATAGAGATAGTAAGGATAAGAATAAAGTATAGGATAGTAGAGATAAGTAGAAATATCTAAAGTATATAATAGAGCTTATATATTAATACTATAGCCTTATTTTCTTATTGTGCAGTAATTATACTAGGATAGATACCTATTATTTATATTAAATTAATCTTTGCACTGCTTATCCTATACTATATATTATCTATCTACCTTCTGTTCTAATAGCCCTAGTTATCTATTTTATACCTAAAGCTTTCTAGCCTATTCCTTTATTCTTGCCTTAATAGTTACCTCTTATAAGTGCTTATACTGTTAATCTACTAGCTCTATACCTAGTAGTTATCTACTACGCTCTTTATATATAGGGGGTATTAGCTATCTGTGTTTTCTTAGGGCTATTACCTCTCTCCTTGCCTCTATATATACTCCTACGCAGCATAGGCACTATAACTAATACTCCTCTGCCTTAATACTTAGTTACAGCTTATTACAGCCCTTATACGTAGAGTATTAGTAATTAAGTATAGGTTTATAATTAGGAGCAGCAAGATTATTAGAGGGGTTATAGAGAATATTTATTATAGAAAGCTAGTAGTTATCTAAACCTCTGTATTTAATAAGAATAGTTTACTTCTCTAGGATACTAAAATAAACAGCTGTAATATATTTATTAGTTATAATTTTTCTCTAATTTATATATAGGAATTATATACTATAACCTTTACCCTTATTAACTTTAGAATTTACACGCAGTTGCTACTAGGACTAGGTACCCTACTCTTATTAAAATATCTAATATATTACTTAGTTCTGCTATAGTAGCCTACGCTATATTAGCTATTATAGTTTCTTATTCTTTAGTTATACTATAGTAAGTAGTTCTTCTGCACTGTGTTGCTAGGTATATCTAGGTTAGATACTACTGTAACCTATCTATATAGTAGAGAAGAGGGCCCTCTTTACTTTAGTTATTTACAGGCTACTCCTTATATAATAAAACTAGTAGTAGGTATTATTAGGGGGCTTATAGTAGAGAGCATGTTAGTAAAGTTATAGTTAAGGTTATATATAAAGGTATATTATTAGATAAAGGACTAACGTTAGAAAAGTAGAGAATATAGTATACAGTTAATAGGTTAGAGTTAGAGGTAGAAGGTAGAGTTAGGAATTAAGATCTTTGCCTTTACCTAATAGTGTAGCCTTACTATAGCTATATATTACTGTTTATAGTTTTTCTAGAGGTTAGGAGCTTAAAAGCAGTATTACAGGTTTATATAATAATAAATAGTAATGCCTCTTACTTCTTAACTCTTGCTATTAGCTTACTCTGCTTAGCCTATAATCCTCCCCTAGTCTTACTTAGTGTTAATATTACCTTCCTTCTTATCCTAATTATTATACTTTTCCCTGTCTAGCTATTACTCTTCCTATTTATAGTTAGTATAGGTATCTAGATATATTCTGTATTATCTATAAAGCAATTTACACAATTCTTTTTACTAAAAAGAAACTTCCTCTTTATTAGGTCTAGCGCTTATTAATAATACTTAAATATGCTACCTCTATTTTAGTAGTAATAACACTAATCCTTCTATATAGTTCTATACTTAGCTCCTTATATATACTAAAATATAACTCCTAGCAGCTACTAAAATAGGATTGCAAAGAGCTAGTGTAATATTATACTTATATTTAGCTATATAGGATTACTAAACAGTTCTCTAGTTATAGGTAAGACCCTACTACACTATTTTACTAGCTGTATAATACAGCTGTGTTTACTAGGCCTACTTGTAACGCCTATTTCTATAGCTTTAATAATAAAGCACAAGGTATTCCTATATAATAAAATAGTTAACTTAGGAGTATAGTGTTGTAATTCTTTTAACTTTACTAGGTATACTAGGTTAATTACTAGTAAGAGTGTAACTAACTCCTAGATATTATAGATATCTTAGATTAAATTAATATAATTAAATTAAACCCTATCTACTAATACGTATTAGTATTTAGGCTTAAAGCTATAAGGTCTTTCTAATATATATACGTTTTTAAACCCTGTAAGGCCTTTCTCCTATCTTGCTGCACTATCTGCTTCTTCTTAAGTACAATCTATATTATTCTATAATACTAGAAAGAGTAGGCAGGTATCTATATTATCTATTAGAATTAATTTACTATTCCTGTTTTAGTATATATTTTTATAAGGCCTATTAAGGTAATTATAGGTTGTATTTTTAGCTATCTTTATAGATATTATCCTGCTAAGTGCGCTATAGGTACTATTCTAGTTTATATACGCATTAATCTAGCAATTACTATTACTACTTTTGCTTACCTTATTATCTATATTACTCTCTTTAGATAATATAGAGCTACCTAGTATAAGTGTAGTACTATTTAGATATATATACGTTATACAGATAGATAGGCGTGCTCTGTAGGAACAGCTTACTATATCTAATATAGTAATAGAGAAGAGCTAAGAGTACGTAAGGTAGAGTTAAGTAGCTAATATCTAAGCTTATAAGTAGTAGCTAAGTTAAGTTCTTTATACAAGTAAACGTGTTTATTAGTATATTATTTTAGGAGACTGTGTGTGCAAAAGTCTTAGATATAAGCTAGAGTTATTATATTATCTATTACTTCTACTTTAAAGGCGTATCTAGCTAAAGGTACTATATATTTAATTACTTATATACTGTCTATTAATAGTAGTAGAGAGGTAGAAATAGTAAGTTAGCCTAAATAACTACTTGTTAAGTAGTTACATTTAAATACCTCTTATAAGATAAAATAGAAAAAAAATTTAGAATATTACATATTCTTATTAAGTATTATAAATACTAAATAAATAAGGTATTATATAGGTTAAAGCATTAGTTAAACTTAAGAATTATAAGATTCTGTATACTTTTTTCTTAAACTCCTTTATAATAACAGTACTTTAATACTTTAATTTAAGAGTCTCTAAAGTAGTAGAGTAATCTATATATTAACTTTTAGATATTATTAAGTAGATATTTAAATCCTAACTTTATACCTAGTTATAAGGAGACTTCTGTATTCTGCCTTTTAAATTTTGCCTAGTTAAAAGTAGACTTTTACATCTTACCTTTTAAGTTTTACTAGATTAAAAGTGCACTTTTATATCTTAACTTTTAAATATTACTAGGTTAAGAGTAGACTTTTGTATTTTAACTTCTAAATCTTACTAAGTTAGAAGTAGACTTTTGTATCTTAACTTCTACCTTTTAACTTGTGTATTTTACTAGGTTAGGAAGAGACTTTTGTATCTTACCTTTTAAATTTTGCCTAGTTAAAAGTAGACTTTTGTATCTTACCTTTTAAATTTTACTAGGTTAAAGGTAGACTTTTGTATCTTGCCTTTTAAATTTTGCT
>NW_022985036.1:11536-190147 GCF_010015815.1 Dothidotthia symphoricarpi CBS 119687
TATCTTAACTTTTAAATTTTACTAGGTTAGAAGTAGACTTTTGTATCTTAACTTTTGAATTTTGCCTAGTTAAAAGTAGACTTTTGTATCTTAACTTTTAAATTTCGTACTAGTAATATGCATTATGTATGTACTTATTCTATAAGGATTTTAAACCGAAATCCCTAATCCCAATATATATAGATTTCTAAAGGTAGCTAGTTATTCTAGTTAAAATAGTAGAAATTAGATATATTAAACCTTATAAGTTTTTTATTATTAATAAAGTATAAACTCTACTTACTTATAAAAGATTTTACTTACTTTAAAAGCTTTTTAACTATCTATAGGTTATAGCTATATACCTCTATAGATTATTATAAAAAACTCTATTAGTAAGAGGTTATTTTAATAAAACCTTTACTATTAATCTTAAGTAACTATATTATATCTTAGTTTATATATTATAGATAAAGAAACTACTATAAAACTAAGTAGTTATATACTTAATATAACCTATATTTCTTATAGTTATATATTAAGAATTAGCCTTTTATTAGGTATAAGTAACTATACTTAAACTAGTTATATTACTTATAATAAACTATTTATAAATTCTATTTTAGTTTACTAGTTATATCTTTACGCTAAATAAGTTAAGAAAATCTAGGTAGTATATAGAGTTTAGCTAAGATTCTAGAGTAATAAGTAAATTTAGTTTATTATAAGTTAATATAAAAATATATTTAATCTTTATTTACTTCTAGCCTAATAATACTACTATTTTAAGACTAATTATCTTCTAGAAAAAAACTTAATTACTACTATATACTAAGGATATTAGTATAAGAATAGACTAAAACTTAGTAAAAAACTAGATTTAGAAGAAAAAACTTAGTATAGTTTAAGTTTATTTTAATTCTTAAAGCTATATACTATATTAATAAGATATATAATATAATCTATATTTATTAAAAGTTAAGATATTAGGTATACTTTAAAAAAAATACTAAAACTTTAACTAAGTTATACTACTTACATAGTTATATTGTAATAATAAAAATAGTTTATAAAAAGTAGAAAAGTAGTTTTATATAATAACTAATATTATATATCCTAAGAATTCTAGTAATAAATAATATATAAGAGTATAAATATAATTAAACTATATTATATTAGTATTTCTATAAGTTCTAACTAAATTTTATATAGACTTTAGCTTACTAGATTAGTTAGCTGTGCTAAGCTTAAATTAAGGTAAAGTTTTACTAGCGTTACTCTAAACCTAAAAAAGAAGCTTAGAGTTCTATACTATTATAACTAAAACTGCTCTAGAAGTGCTGCCCTTTCCTTACCTTACAGCAAAGGTAGTCTAATAGATTACTACCTGTTTCTAGAGCTCGAACTGTCTTAACTAAACCGGCACTTGGCTTATATAAGTCCTTACCTGGCTATACCAGCCTCTAGATCCGCAAACAGCTTCGACTAGACCTTCGGAGCCTCGCCAGGGCCCGAACGATAAAAATCTGCCGTACGCTTCTCGAGTTCGAGCCTTTGGACTTGAACCGGTATAACTCATCCTCCTTAAATTAAAAAATACCCATCCCAACGTTATAGTTTTCTTCTTCCTCCTAAATGGGTTTTTGAAATTCACATAGTGTGCCTGTCTTGAAAAAAGATTACTACTGCTGTTATATTGTAGTTTCCTTCAAGAAGCAGGTTAGCGCATATAAGTCCTTATCTAGCCGTGTCAACCTCCGGATCCATTCCCAAAACACGAGAATCGGTAACCAGTGACACTTACTACACCTCTACTAAGGAGGAGTTCTCCAAAAACTTACTGTTAATCTTTTATGTACTCTTCCTTCTTTCTCAAACATTTTTCTCTCCAAAATGTCGTTTCTTCGGTTCAACTTAAACAACTACCGAGCTAGGAAGTTGCAGATCAACTTGGCGGAACAACCGAGTAATCTGTGTTTCAGGAGGGGTGGGATGCGGGGCGGGCAGTTTTGCGATTTTGGTGTTAAGCAGTGAGTTGAGGGTGTGTGGAGTCAGGGGATGGGCATGTACATAGTAACTCGGCAGTAGAAGGGAAAACAAAGTTGTGTAAAGGAGGCAATTCAACATAAGAATGATATAATTTGCTTGCTTAACTTTGTATTTCACCACCGTCATGCATATGTGCAAAGATGTTGAGCGCGGAGTCAGTTCGAGTGATGTCTCGACTTGGCAGCACGGGCGCTCACAGTAGCGTCAGCCTCACGTTGGAGTCGCCCATTTCCCACCCACTTTGTCACGACACCGAGCCTGAATTCAGAGCCGTGTCTCGACCGCCGACCTTCCAGATTACGCGCTATTCGCACCTGCAAAGCTTCTGTTCGCTAATGCGGGGTCCGCCAACTTCCCACGACTGCACTCACCAACTCGACAAGGGCGTTGCGCACACCCTGTCGACACGACCCAACAGGCCACGGCCTCATTTTCGTCGCATTACGACGCTCGGCCCAGAGCCCCCGCCATGACCGAAGTTTCTCCAGCTCCCATACCAGGTGCTGCAAGTGCAGCCTCACCTACGATCGCGACAGTATTGCCGCTGACACGTCGCTACGCAAGTCTCCGCCGGGAGCAGACTCGATCGAAAGCCCTCACGCGATGCCCACATGGATGCCGACGATCAGCACGCGGATTGGGAGGATGGATCGATGACGTCTTCTGCAGTTGCCTTGGGCATCTCCGGCACTACCGACACCATGTCTGTCAGCGTCGCGACGACCGAACAACAACACAGTCAACATCGCTGCTAACACGCTCACTGTCATCATGAGGTGGGCGAATAGGAACACGGGCATTCGAAGATGCTGGTGGCCGGAAACATGCCTGGAGGGAGTATTAATCGCCGCACAGCCGGTGATAGTCATAAGAATGGCTCATTGGATGCTTCCTTGGGTAGCTGGCATGAAGCGTCAACCTTCTCTAGAAGTCGCCTCGGGTATCTCCATCGTCGCTCCTAACGCGCTTATCGCTATCACAACGCCCACAACTATCGCAACACCTACCGCAACAGCACCCACAGTTGAGATGCTACCGCGCAAGCCTCCACCGGGAGCCCCGTCGAACGAACGCCCGCATTGTACCCAAAACAAGCCCAAATTATCGGCGGCAGAGAACGGTCGTAAGCGCAGATCAAACGACGCTTGCATGTGCAACCCACTGCAACCGCTTCTGCAGCTGGAATGTCGCTGTCTATGCCCTTACCGGAAGCCCCCTCACTTGAATGTTATTGCACGGGGCATGTACGCGAGCAAACCACTGCTGGGGACGATTACAACAACGGCGCAGTAGATACTTGAATGTGGAATTAGCTAGGCGTACTTCCTTCCTCTGCGCGTTTACCTCGGGCGGGTGGCATCACTGCGAAGATGCACACCATCAGACACTACTGGGCCCACAACTCAACGGCCGGTCTGTTACATCGACGTCTTCGGGAGTCGCAGTGACCTAGCCTATCAGCATCGTCACCGATTTGCATCCCGGCGCCACGTCTAGCGGGCAAGGATACATTGGCGTAGAGACAGTGAAGAATCACTTCGGTGTCGCAAGTCAGGGAAGAATGGTCTTAAACACACCCACCAGCGCCGCAACCGATGGACAAGAGCACAGCAGTACGACGATGCTGTAACGCCGCGGAGCGTCCCACATGGATACCGCGACAAGGTGGTGTCGTGATGATGAGGGAGGAGATGGGCGGTCACAGCTGTCTAAAGAAGAGGCACATCTGTGCTTGAGGGTTGGCCTCAACATTATGGTGTGCACACTCAACTCGGACTTCACCAGCATTTCCGCCCCCACACTCGCCGTTAGCGCGAGATGAGCGAACATGAATACGGGCGAATCTTGACGCTTTCCAGAGCAAACATCAATGCATTGACGCAGCGTGTTGACGCCGAACAGGCAGCGGTGGTGCTCCAGAAGGACGTGGGCCATTACGACCTACCAACCAATGGACACATCGTGACGCACCATTACACGCTTGGGCAGACCTCCGCCGGCCCCATCGTTGTACTCTACATTGTTTCCCCAGCCAATCATGCTTCACCGTCGTCCATCGCAGCACCTCTGCCAGCCCGTCCACCAGCACTGCGACGACTATTAAACAGCCTTGCCAAAAGTGAACACCGACTCGGGGAAGTGGGCTGTCACAGGGTAAGGAAATGCATGCAGCGGAACGATGCACAAGACATACTGCGACGACATGGAATGCGCCATGCCTGTGGAGGTCGTTGTGGTAAAGACAGAGATGGATGACTCTTACTGCGAACGGGTGGATGCGACTGTGAGATATCAAGGGCTGTTCCATGCGTGGTGGGCTTGACAAGACGCCGCGCTTTGGGCTATTGCCTCGAGCCACACCTCCGGCATTACCGCCGATGCGCTTCTCACCATCACGAGGCAAACGAACAAGGATTCAGTGAAGTGGGGGAGGCTGCACGGAATGGAAATCGTCGCGGCGGAGCGTTCCGCCGGCGTACTGCATCAACGTGGCGTGTTCAACCGGGAAAATACATTCACATGACGTTGAAAGAACGGAAAGGCGGCTGAAGCCTCCAACGGATGGTGCGTCAATATCTCCGGTATATTTCATTCGGGTACCTCCTCAACCATCACCACCAATGCATCAATCGGCATTGCCACGAGCGAACAACGTCACAATTGTGGGACTCTACTGAGGAGAGGGATCAATGTGGCGGGGCGTTTTGTAAGCAAACTGCGACGATGCGGCGTACCGAGGCTGACAGGGAGGAGTTGCGATGGAGAATGAAGAGACGGCAACCACGTTCTACCATGATGAAGTATTGACGTTTTCTACAGTCGCCTCAAGTACCTCCTCAGCATCACCGCTGATGCACCGACCGGCACCACGACAAGCGGAACCTACGCGACAAAGCGTGCAACACGCTACGAAAGGCTTCGATGTGATAAAACGATCCATCCTAATGGCGAAGAGAACAAGTCATGGTGAAGATGGAAAAGATCGGTGAACGGACCCCGTCATCGTCGGCATCTGGGCTTCACGCCCTGGCTGAAGATGGCGTGGCAGAGGTCCCAAGCTTGTATAGGAGACAAGTCGAGCCAGATTTTCTCACGACATGATGCGCCGTCTCAGGAAGTCCACAGGGTTGGGAACGACGATGGTGAGCCTCGCCAAGCAAAGCGTTGGTGAAGGTGAGCGTGATACGAACCTCGACACGCCGACACTCCGTGCTCACCGCGACCAGTACTGCATCTGCGACTACCCTGCCGTTGCGCTCGATACCAACACGCTTTCCAGTTGCTCTCCAGACTCGCAGCGCTCCCCGCATTACCATCCACGACCGTTAATCACGAGCGCTTTTTTCCCACCCTTGCACGACAAACGATTGTACGACGCAGGTCGGACACCCAACTCAGCATGTAAGCCAATGCCGCTGCCGCTGCCAACGTTGCGTGCGCAGAACGCTAACTACCTACGACCAGCTCTTCAATTCTAACCGCTCTCCCAGTCATGTCGTCCCCCGCACTTCCCGCAATTCGCCGGAGCCACCGCGTCGCTACTGACTTGCACCGCCTGGCCGAGAACGATCCGCCCGCGAGGATTCACACGACGCTCGCGAGGCCCGCGACATGTACATTTGCGCCCAAAATTGTCACCTCCCACACCGACCTCGACGAAGGAGTGCTATACATGGTCGTCGCCAAACGACGTGATTCGGCGGTGGAGACCTCGCATTCGCTCGATCTCAAGGTTGATGGAGGAGAGCTGGCATACACCGCAGTGAGGACTTCGTCCCTGCACGATGGCGTGACTGGAGGTGTGGCAGATCCCGCGGTAGTGGACGAGGACGGCTTCGCGCGCGATGAGCGCGGGTCTGCGATTGGACACAAGTCGTGATTGGCGTCGGAGGTTGATGGATAAAAGCTGCTCGCGTCTGTTTCGGAGCTTATGGCATGGGATTGGCTACGGACTCTGCAGTGCTCCCGGTGGAAAGGCAACGTTCATTGGCATGCCATCGTGGATGGAATGGCGGATGTTCCTGCTTTCGGCGTTTTCGGCGTTTTCGATGCTCTATGGTATGGCAGCAAAAGCGGGTTCAGCGATGTATGCTGCGGCGAAAAGGCAACGACTGGACTGGCTGCGAGCTCTTCGGCGGTTCATCAATGCCAGTAACTACGGAACTGGTGCATCTCGGAGGTCGGAGAAACTCGACATGTGATTGGTCGAGAATGGAATACATGTATTTCATATTTTCGGAGGCGGTGGGGGCAACCAGCTGAAATCAAACTCTTGGTTGAAAACTTGTGCAGCCCGTGAACATACTTTTGGCTTACATGTTTTCATGTCCTTTCCTTTGAGGGATGTCCCGGCTTCTTCTTCAAACAACCGAAAACACCATGAACGATGTGCACAAGCCTTTTGAAACACCAAACGAAAAAGAACATGTCCTTGGCGGCAATCTTTCCTAAGAACTATGAGAGGGGAGAATAGCATGAGCAGATCTTTTTCGGTTTTCGAAAACAACAACATAGACAAAGCCACGTATACTGGAGGTAGAAGAAGGCTCCGGAGAAAGCATAAGGCCGGCGGCGATGATTTTGAGACCGAGAACAAGAGACCGGACTATCCTATCTGTTGGGTACTTATGGTTTGAAGAGAGCGAGCGTCTCATATTCTGTTAGAACATTGGTATTTTGAAGATTGGAGTAGAGCGTTATTGAGGGTTTGAAAAGCGAGCAGGATGCCATTGATGATTTCAACGGAGAAGACCATAAGAATGAGAGCAAGATCTTTTGAAAGGAATTGAGCCGAGAAGACCATCAGTTGAGCAAGTAGATCTTTTGGAAAGAGAATATGTGGATAAGTGAGGGCGGAAAAGGCCATGACCTGTTCCTTCTACTTTTTGGTTAATGAGAGCACAGGATAGACCATGATGTTTAACCTCGGGCTTTTTAAAAAGAAGGAGCGGACAGCCTCATGAGCTGCAACGGCGTGTTTTTTCAAACGGAGAGAATAAGCACACATGTTCGGCGAACTCGAACTTTTGCACATTAGACATGCGTATTATAGGATTTTGAATTTAGAGATAGAGTATTTTTTGGAATAACGAAGCCTCTATTCAAGGACGATCTTGATGTTTTGAATAGGTTGAATGATATTTGCAAGGACCTGTTTGTGAAAGCAGCAGGCCATAGATATAGCATGGTTGGGTTTTTGGAAGCATCGGAAACAGCGGCCACTTTTGAAAGGATGGCTGACCACTAATTGGAATCGATTGATTGTAGCTTTACAGAAGTTTGGGCAGGAGATATTCGTTTCGCGGATCTAGTACAGCATGCATGTGCACACACTGCCAGGACGCACACAGGTTCTATCCTAGCAGTGTGCTTGAGTAGATGTAGTTTTTGGGATTCAATTCGGGAGCGTCGGTGTTGATCCACATTTCCAAGATTTTGTTGCTGTTGAGAATGGAAGAAAACGTGGACATGTACTTCCGGAAGTAGTATCTTGAACAGTTAACATACCTTGAAAAGTTTTACTTCTCGAGGTTCATTCTGTGTAGATAATTCTGGGAAGTACTCGTGTGCTCTCTCTTCGTAAAACTTCAAGAAGGATATAGGGTGTAGATGTAACGCTTTTAAAAGCCGAAACAGAGTAACTAACATAGGGTGCAGTTTCGAGTTCTTAATCAATCAGACTAGATTGGTGGACATGAATATGTGTTTTTGTGTTTCGAGAGATCGAGCAGAGAAACGGGTCTAGCCACATGTCGTTGCGTTCAAGGATACTGTGGGTGATGGGGCATACATAGCGGTGACTTTCCAAGCTTGTGCCAGAGTAAAGATGAGGTAACGAAAGCCACAAAGTTAAAAGCCCGAAGAACGAATAAAACTCCGGTCTTTGAGGCTCCCATGGAGCAAACACCCGGAGGATGACATAACTAGAAAATTCTCGAGTTTCACGTATCGATCGAGTCATGGAATAAGGAATATAAGTGGCCGTATCATGTTGCAAAAATAATGGTTAGCCACACAGCTGCTACAGACTCGGAGTATAGGAAAGACAGACCTATTGTAGGGAACGTCAGTTTTCAAGAAACGAACAGATAGTGAGAAACGCCTTCCACTTCTGCAATTTGCATTGCCACAATGTTGGGGCATTTTGGAAACTACCATCACATACGATAGTGTGACTACCTGTAGCAGCATCAGAAATCCTCTGGGATACCGAGGATGCAAATATATATTTCTAAGCTGCAAGCAATGTTATACACTGCTGTAAGTAGGTCTCGTCCGGAATCACGTCATGGTGTAAGCAAAAACGTTCCAGAAAGTACTATAGCAGTGAATATAGCTACCATCACGGCTTTGTAATTGGAAGGATAACTTTCAACTGTGTAGGACGTGTTTAGCACCGCGATGGACTTGTGAATCGAACAATATATCAAGCCAAATCATGTCAGTCTAGGAACTGCCGAGATCGGCAATAACGAGCTATTCCAAAATAACTAGTCAAGGCAGTTAATTCAAAAGATTGCAGAAGAGGTTACTTGTTCTTGGACAGGATCTCAAACATCGAAGTTATAGTCCTGTACCAATCCCAGAAACCTCGAGTCAATCTGCTCGCCACGCTCCTCCTTAATAGCACTCGGAGGCAGTGGAATAATCTACGGTACTAGTCTTTGCATCTGTACAATAACTAAACAATCCAAAGAATTATCAATATGCTCAACAAAAGAATTACTTGCTCGTTTATCATTAATGTCTACCGAGGGCCTGGGCGTAGAAGGCGTGTCGAGATTTTTACATTTCTGTGTAAGTGCAGGTAATTGTACACAGCAACATATTATTACTAAGAGACGCGCATAAGCAACGGCTTTATTGGATGCATATTCGGGCTTCACTTCGGGTTTTGGTAATAACTTTAATCGGGCGTTAACGTCAGAGCAAGCATGTATTGGCTAAGATCCATTTCAGTTTACAAATATCCTGCATCAATCTTGAATCTCGAGATAGGAAAATAATCATGTGGTAAGATCAACAGGCTAGCTTATAAAAGTGGCTCTTGTACTACGCCATGTTTGTTTCCTGTTCTGTATTCAGAGTCTCAGTTTTCTCGATTCTGTGTCATGTGTCCATGGATAATCACCAAGAAGTTAGCCTCTCCGTAATATTAGCAATTCAATATGCATCCTCAAAGAAACGTGCATAGAGATAAAGTTATCAGGCAGTATATTCTTTGTTCTATCTCAATCAGTAAAAAGCGGTTCATGTCAAGAAACTAGAAAAGACAATATGTATATCGTTCACGAGGACTAAGAATACAAAGGCACTTCGGCATACTTCGGCAACGCAATCCGGCTACGACTCCAAAATCGTTCGTCGCACCTCAAACAATTCGCGCTTAAATTCACAATACAGATATCCCCATCTTAGACCATCGTTAAGATAAGCGCGCCAAACTTCACGAAGAGACTCTACCTCAAAATAGTTTTCAAGCGTTGCAGTAGTCGGCAGCCACCCAGCGTAGCAAAGTTAGGTCTTGTTACGATCTGGGAGGTAAGTTAAAGGCTGGAGTTAGGACGGACAAACAATACATTTAAGCTGTTTTGCGATATGTAGTAGTTCCTTCAAGCCTGTCATACTTATATTTAGCTGAGGTCCTAACGAGTTAATCTCGCTAGTAGCGTCGTGTTCGTCAGACGAAATGCATTACAAAGGAAAGGCATTAACTCCAGAGAGCGATGCGCTGCTTACTGTCTTCAAATCAGACTATAAGTAAAGTTAGTCTAAGGATGGTAAGAAAGGCAGAAGTGCACATACAGTCATCTGTTGCATAGTGCTTCTTTCCTTTCAAGTACTAGAAGTAAACCCCTTTATCTCACTACCATTGCCACTTCAACCCAACGAGCGTGACTCTTACTCAGCCTTTAACGTTCCAGCCCTCGTTCAGCTAGACGTTTTGATCACTTACTCGGCTACCGTCGTTCCCTCCCATCTCAATCAGCATGCATACTCCCATAACGCATCTTGTCCATCGCACTAGCTTCACCACATAGCAAATACTTCTGGACAAGACACAGATCATGCACCACTCGGGTGGTTTGTTAGTAACCGGGCAGCAATTAACAGCAACCGAGGGAAGCGAATTTCTAATGTAATCGAACAAAGGTTAAGAAGCAAAAGCAGCTAGTTTTGTACACTGTAGCGGCACGGTCCATCTATAACTATTAGTTAAATGCTTTGTAAAGTGCTCCTCTAAAAACTGAAGCGCTATTACTAGATATCACTAGACCACGGAGTTGCGTAGGCGAAACGATCACGCGCTGTTCTAACTTCAACTAGGGTTGTTACAACGCAAAGATATGTCAACGCCTTCAATGCTCGCGAATCTCTTCAATATACTTAGTACTTCCTCTTACGTCTGCCGAATTATCATGCTCGCGAATGGCTGCACGCTACCGGATAATGCCGACGATAGCCCCGCAGCTATGTCCGCGCCGGCCCGTCTTGGCAACGGGCGCTACTTGAGTCATGCGACGATCCTCCACTGAAACTCATTGGTCGCCGTCTGTCATCGCAGTTTCTACACGAGTGACGCTTGCACCGAAGTCTTGCAATACCGTAGAACCTCCTAGCATTGATGCAATACCTTGAAGAGAGATAACTAGCCCAAGGTACAGATGCTGCTTACTGTAAATACTGGATCTATTATGTTAACTGCGTGTCAAGATTTCAAAGTGCAATTCTCAGTAGTGACGATAACCCAGACCGATATACACATACAACAAGCAAGACAAGTTCGGCGTATATATGTGAGCACACTGGTACAAAAGCACGTCACAATGATTTCGGTGCTTGTACAGCGCGCTGCTTAGCTTCAATGTAGCTTGCGCCATTTATAACGATAGCGCAACCTGATTGACTTATTCAAAGTCTGTCGCGCCACTCACTTGTCTTCCACGCACAAAGCCTCGCCACAAATATCCTTCGCGTACATTGACTTCTGCCTGACAGGACCGTGAGGTACACCCATCTTCTTTAATTGCGCCTCGAGGTAACACTCTACGGGCGCGTGCCAGTCGTGTCTCACCTGAGTGAAGTCCTGGGCACTGCGCAGTAGTCATCCACTTGGGCGCCTGCAGTATCCATCGGTCAACGGTGTTTGTCACTAACCAGCTTGAGGCTGCATCGTGTACCATAAGCGGCATCATATCATTTTGTCACAACTATGTCTTTGCAATCACGATTACACCTTGAGTTCCAGCTTCACGCTTGAGCTCCAACCACCTCTTTGCCTTTACAACCATACCTTCCAGTCTTGACTACACCTTGCGGTGCCAAACAGAACTTCCGGTTGCACATATCTACCACATCACGATTGTTAATTCCAATCTGTCAACACATATTGCGCACCCGCTCTCCGCTTCCATTTTTGAATCAAAATCCTCATCCTTAGCTAAGCACCCGTGCCATCAACAAAACATAACAACTCCAACCCGCTTTCCAGTAACTCTCGACGTCAGACGCCCAATACAACCGGACTACCTAACGAGAGTGTTTGTAGCACAATCTCACATGTGGCCAATTTCATTGAACATAGCTTCCTCGTCTCGCGTGGGACCAGCGAAAGATTTCAGACAACTGTAACCGATATCTCGAAGGGAATCCTTAAAGAACATAGCCATGCTATCTACAAGCCCCTCGGCTTGCACTTCTTACCTCTTCTCGACACTTCTGCGGATGATTCCGTTTATGTTGATCATTACAACGATAGTCTTGCATCTTATCGCGTACTTTCTCGGGCCTTGGATGCACGCATCTGTGCCCTGTACCTGTGTGTAGAAGCGAGTTAGCGAAACCTTCCCCTCATCTCAAGCTGGGGATCAATTGTGCAAGTTGTCACGACCTTCCAGGACTGAGATTGCGTTGACGAATTCTACGGCGCCAATGTCATGTTTCCATCGGAAGGAGAGCACGACACCAACAGATATCACGACGCGTTCAACAGTGTAACAATGTGGTGGTTTTTGGGTACGGCCCTCGCACAAAACTCGTAGTATCCGAACCTCGCTGGCTGTGGTTGGCAATTGCTGTTCAAAATCCTGAGTGCGCGATCGTGTTCAGTTCAATGAGGTACACAAACTGCGCAAGACAGTGATTATGTAGCAGATGCATGATATATCTGACCTTTGCTCATTGACGATGCAAGCGGCGCTGTCTTATAGGAGCCTGCAGGTATACCAAAGGTCGCCAACAATGCTTTTACCAACGAGCACAAAAATTAGGCCGTAAGGTCTATCGGAAGTGGCAACATTGCGTCGTTGTATGTTCCGTTCGACTACATTTTGGCACTAGCGGAAAGTAGCTGGTAATCGCTTATTGGAAAGAATACCATGGAATCTCACAAACGGTTTCCAACTGCTACGTTGAAACCGAGAGACAAGCGCTGACCTTGCAGAACCATCATCAGCTTCGAGAAACCAGTAACGGCCATATAGGTAACAGAACCAGACCAGCTAATATGATTATCAGAAGTGCACATCCGGTCGACTGTAGCCAGCAGTATGAACAGCCCTATCGTGACTGAGTCCCCTTTAGGTCACATTATTTGGATTTGCGCAATTAGATTGAGCATTTCAGAGGATACATCAATGCGCGGAGGTTGACTCTTTGGTTCTATGCATGGGTCTGTTTGTGTTGAGCGAGCGTAGTAAGCTCTGAGCAGATCATTTCTAGAACTCCCGCATGGCTTTAACTTGCGTCTATTACACTAATCCATGGTTTTCTACACTTGTTTAACTCCTATAGCTAATATTCCTCGTTCCGTCAGCTTTGATGTGTACTTGTGAATAGCAAGGCCGGCATTAAAGAGAATCGCTCTTTACTGCCGCTTGTCTTGAGCCAGGTGTCGATCACAGCCGTGGTCTGTCTCTTAAGTACGGCGAGGTGCCTTGATGTCTCACGTCACTGCCTAGCTGAGGTTTGTTCTGTGTGACCTGTTGGATGTAAAACGTCTGAATTTATGCAAAGACCTGTCACTTTGCTTGGGTTCCTTGGTGACGCCTGCGGGATAATACCTGGTCTGTACATGACCATCTCTAAGGACGTCTCAGTGGCATGTAATCATTGGTTATCTATGTATCGTTGTGGTAATATCGAATTCCATTTGTGGTCTGCTCTTTAATCGACATAAACCTTGCTGATCTTTGACATGTGGTCTGTACGCCCTTTCAACATTTGCTCGTGGTTAGAGTTAAGACGCAATTTCATATATCTCCTTCTCAATTTTATTGACAGATTCTTTATGTCTGAGAGACTCTGCAGGTTCATTCGCGTTTTGATATCTCCCCTGCTTGGTCTTTTCGTTAATTGCCGTCATGTCTAGCTCCTCGTGCCAGCCCTTCTTCTTGAGTCCCTAAATGACTTGGTGGTTATCCTTGCTAGGTTATTGCATGTCATCGGAGAGAAAGGGGAGAGTCACTTCCTCGAGCTGTGCTTAGAACTCGGTGTTTGTAAGTTTTTCATCGGGATCGCGGTCTTGATTGCTTATACGCATTCAGTTATGCCTACCCTTCCAGTGTACAAGAAGTTGGTTCTGTTTCAAGGCGCCACCTTTTCCGTCACTGTTACAGCATGATTAACTGGGATAAGGGACATATATGCCGACTGGTGCGCAGAAAACAATCGTTTACCTTCTTTACTACTCAGCCAACAACCTATCCTTCTCGACACCAAGTTTTCAACCTGACGGGAATTGCGCTATACATTTTACCGCTAGAAGAGACACATACGCAGCTATCGCTACAAACCACAGCATCTATCCAGACGTAATTGACATTTTCAACAGGAACACCTGGGGCTGTTCTCAATTTGCCGGCCTAAATCTTGGTCAAATCTTTTGCGTCAACAAGTTGAACTCACCCATGCGCGAGGCATTGCCACATGCGTGCAGAAAGACAATGCGTTCAGTTACAGCGAGAACCAAGGTACTACAGTCGCTGCTAGTTGTAGGTGTGTTCCTTTGCGAGAGTAATAGTAAAACGTGCTCCCTTTGACATACATGTGTATTGAGGTGACGGGCTTCTGGTCGGACGGCCGGGGCGTTGGCGTGATAAGTACAATGACGGCAATGGCATTAGCTAGGAAGGCTGATCTGAAGTTCGCAGGTGCGCATGTCCACGCGACGTCGGATTATCACGGCGGGTGCTGGGACAACGGCTGCATACAATTTTGCAGGGGGATATTGGAATTGGGTCAAGGCTTGTTGTTGCAGTTTAATTACTCTTCACATTCTTCACATTAGCAGCTTCAATAATCGTAGAAGTAGGAAGAGGGACTTGTAACGCTTGGCATGCTCTGCTACGTGGTTCAGTGACGGAGAAGCTTACCGTCGATGCAGGTCAACGGGCGCTTAGAAGCTGACTTGACAATACCTCCGCTCCTGAGCAGCACTAAACTATCAAAAAAATGCGTTTAGCCGTTAATCCTGAGCCAATCGACATTATTCCAATCTGTCCAACTAACACCACAATACGCAAGCGCGTGCATATATTGCCAGCCACGGGAAATATGTCACGCCCGAATTCAAAGCGTCGCCATCACGCAGGGCATTTCAAGCGTCTTCTGTCATTCACAGACGCCGCAAAATCACCGCGCTACTATGATTTCGAGAAAGGATATACTGTCTTCGATGCATTGGGGGCGGATCACATCTACGAGTACCTACTAACACGAAGTTATCAGGCCATGTCATTCCTCATGCTCCATGTATGAACTTCTTCCTGTTCCGAAGAGAAAGGTATTTCAAGGCTAACGTGGAAAAGCGTAGGGAGAGCGATGTCGCCAGTAACATTGAGACGCAAAAGGGGTTCGTGGGCTTGAGAAGGGACTCGTTCTGCATAACGCAAGACAGCTCACCTATATCACGCAAATCATCAGTTCTTTATGCTTTCCATACGCCTCTGGTTGGCAACAGAATCTCTCTAGATAACTCCACACACAAGCATCGGAGCGCATTGGATCCGCTGAGCCGAAGATTACCTACACACGGGCAATCATCACGCCTCGCTATCTTCCTGGTGTGTGTATGGCCCTCCAAACCTTTCTAGCATGAGTGATCCAATGTTGACATGAAGATTCGGTACAGGCAGAGATACTCAGCGCGGCTCAGGATTGTGTTGCTTTTATATCTTCCTTCTCGTCATCGGGCTTGAGAAAAAACTCATCGAACACACAGCAGGCAAATACGTTGTGCTATACCACTCTCAATCTTGGCCCATAACAGCTCTTACGCGATTCCCATATCACCCAAGAGATAGTACACTGATGACAGCTTGCAAGTCTCATGCGCATGCATCGAGCCACTGAGATGTGTACCTCGTCCTCCCAACCTGGGGATAACCCCAAGCAGCCGATTATGACGTTCCGCGATTTCCGTGTGCGTTTCCAAGCTTTTCCAAGCATAATGACTTTGAAGTTGACGCGGAGAAAAGGAGGCAAGCTGATATTGTTGGAGACATTCAACATACGGATCGGAACTCTTACATCTTGCCGTCGGGCTCAACCACAAACTGCCCGGGCACTTCAATCGAGACATGCCAACAGCAAGAACAGTAACAGCTTTACTGTCGTTCATCAGCTTATACAGGGGACGGGGTAGTTGGTCACGACTCGCTTGTGCTGTTGTTGGACTTGGGAAGAGACCCGTCAGAGCTATATCGCGACCTAATCATGTTCCGCTAGTACCGAAAACACACAGGATAAGTAGGGGCCTTTGTTCAAGGACTTGTACAGACAATGAGCCGGACTCTGATGGTACGCATTATGTCTGCCCAGCCCAAAGTGAGACCAAGCTCAAGCAGGACAGGTGTACACTGTGGTATGCAGTGTTGAGTTTTCCCTGGTATACGCCTCAATACTTTCCGAGACTGCTTCATGGCTGACGTACAAGAGAACAACCAGGTCAATGTTGTTATAACTGTCGCGAGTGATATTAGGTTCGAGAGAAATTTCGTGGTGTGCTAGAATACGACGGCATCACCACACTGAGTTTCATCAAACATGATAAGTTCGGCCCTCGGGCATGAGTTGCAACAATTCTTACGCAGATAAATTACAACATTCGAAACACGTCATATCTCGCACAGCTCAACAGCGGCCGACCTGCCATCTGGCTCGCCAACGTAGACCGGGAAATGTATCAACTCGATGAGCAAGAGAACGTCAGCTCCGAACTTATCACACATTTCAACGGAGATTGGAAAGTTGGGAAGAATGTGACAGTTCTTTCGGTCTGCATATACAGTATAGAAAAAGGGGCTGTGTTCGAGGATGTATGCAAACACCGAGCCGAACTAGGTCTTGGTCAAGATCTCGATCACATTCACCCGCAGTAAGATGCCAAGGAGCAACGCGATGACACACGCTGAGCCCGAAACAAAACACACTGTAGTGAACTAAATCCTGTTTGGGGAGCTCGACGTCGACCCCAGACTCTCAACATCCTACAACAACGCCTGTAATGACTGCTCAGACGAGCGATTTGGGACGGCTGCCATTGAACGACTCCGTTGAATTAATCGCCTGAGGATGTTGACCAATGCTCACCCAACCAAACCGGCAAGAGCAGAAGGTGGTGTCTCACCAGTCCAAAGCTTTGAAGATCCTACCAGTGAGGCCTCTTCATCTTCCCATAACAAAGCATATATCGGCAGCTGAGATGATTCACGGAACAACAATGACTTCTTATTTCACTGAGGCGAGGAGAGGGATTTCGTAGCGTCTCATATTCATGGTTAGCCGTTAACGAGCTATGCATGTATGTAAAGGTTTTGCTTTGGGTAGAAGTTTGACAATGCGAAGTATGTTGTACATCATGGCTAAGTAGGTAGCCATACCACTCGTGGTTATGAGTGACCCGAGATCAAGTATGAAGAGGAATTATCAAAGGAGATAAATAACTCACCTGTAGCTTATCCTAGAATAAGAGGCGCAAGGAGAAAGAAACCTAAGACAACCAAGCAGAAGCGAAATAAAGAGCAACTAAAGGAGCTGCGGGGAAGGGAATATTCACCTCAATAGTCTAGTTAGAGTATCTGCAACGACTACCAAGAATTGTACGGAAAACTGATTTACTCAAGAACATCCCAAAGCTTCGTTACGACTCTTGACGACTGCTTGCCTGCCTGCTCACCGAGCACGGGTTTCACCGGTAACACGCTTGAAATGCTATCCATCTCCAGCAATGGCAGGAAATAGCTTCAAGCCCGCCATGCTCAGCTTAACACTTTGCTTTACTTTCGAACTTTCTGCGCAGAAATTCCTTTTCATCGCTCCATCCTGTTCGAATCCTGTGAGATAAGCCAAGTTCAAAATCCCTATCCACCTTGTTCTACAACCCCATTCGACAAAAGTAATAGTATCACGATAAGTACTCCACTCTCTCCCCCCAAATATCTTTGTCAGATTGTCCCATCCCATTATCCTGAAAAACCTCCGTCCTACTGTCTGAATATCTCTGCCAATTAGGAGAAACCTTCGATTACAGGAACACACTTCAACAGCAGAGATCAGATTACCCAAGACATGTACTAGGTTTCCAATGTCTTGGTTCATCTACTCTCTTGGTAGAACATAAGAGTACACTGGAAAAGTTGTAAGTGGAGCTGTGTTTACATGAGCGTTTTTTTGTTATGGGGGGGGGTTTACACAAGCTTGTTCGTGGGATGAGTTCGTGGAATAATGCAGATGCAGAAGGAGTGTTGTGTTGTGGATAGTAAGAACCTACCTTGCCTACAAACTCGTAAATTCTACAAACCTCCTTAATACATCTGCAAATAGGATCTCCGGTAATGTCTTCTTCTTATTAAGTTGTAACGTCTTTGTTCTATATTTTACTGGTTTGTCCGCGTCTAAAAGCAGACTAGATTATCTAAGTTATAGAGTTAAGTACTTATTAGTCCGCTTTTCGTTAGTGTATATATATCTCAACCCTTCTTCCTCGCTGGTCTATAATTAAGTTGTAAACCTGCCTATAGAGTCTAGAACAACCGGTATAGACTTCTTGTTAGTAGGTACTTAATGAAAGCTTTCCCTATTCCGCACTTTGCAGTTCACTTCCAAAGGCCTATAGGGATGAATAGGGATCACGAGACGTAAAAGATACGGCCACGAAGGATTTGGTGCAGCGGGACTTTGAGTTCAAAAGAGAGACTCCAACAACTATCTAGACTGGAGAAACGGTTCGCATTGTATTGGGTATCATTTGCTAAGAACATTGCCGTAAGCACACCATCCACCCATCCGCCCTTCTACCCCATCACGCCAAAACCATCTCCCTTCCATCACCCCACATTCCCCACCCCTTCCAGTCCATCACCTCTTCCCCTCCGGAACGCCGCAAATGTCGGCCAACTTGGCAAAATCGGCCGTGAGCGGAATACTCGCGATGGTGGCCTGAAAAGCCTGGAAGTCCTGCAACGCGGCCTGATGCCTAGCCATGTCATGCTGAACGGCCATGATGGCTTTCCCCGCCTCCATGACGGCGCTGCCAATCTCCTCGCGCGCCCTCTTCAGCGCGTCAAGCCGGCCTTCGCTCTCCTCGACATCCTTCTGCAGCCTGCCGCGATCGAACGAGAGGGTGATGTACTTGTTGATGTCGGGGTTTTCCTCGTCTCCGGCGATGGCAGCGCGCAACTCGTCGATCTTGTCGGCGACGCTGAAGTTGCTCTTAAGCGTGGCGGTTTGGGCGCGGGCCTGCGTCTCGGCCTTGTCGAAGACAGCGTAGTCGTCGTGGTATGTGATGTGCAGCTCATCGAGGGTGCGTTGCTTGACCTTCTGGAGCTTGGTGTCAGCCGCGAGCTGGCGTTGCTGGGCAAGGGTAACGTGTGTGGCGGTGTCGCGAATGTTGCCGATGTGGTAGCCCAAGCCTCGGTCGTGGGCGTCCTGGAGCGCCTCGACAGTCAGCATGTTGTTTGTTTGTGCTGTGTCATTGTTGAAGGTGTTGTTCGATTCGGATTCGTCGAAATCGGGCAGTTGGGGAAGTTCTTCGTGCTCGATGGCTGAAAGTTCGAATGAGTAATCACGATCGATGAGGGACGCCTCGACGATGGACTGCTCGACGATAGACGGCTCGAGTTGGGAGGCAGCGAGGCTAGGCGAAGAGTGGTGACGCTCAAAGTCTCCGTGGTCGGCGCGGCGGGCGAGCTCGGGCGATGGAGGCGAGAACTGGGGATGGTTGGGCGTTGGCGTGGGCGTGGGTGAGGGAGTGGCAGGCGGCGTTGACACAAAAGTGGCAGGCGCGACGGGCGACTTCGTAACGCGGCGACGCTTGCTGCACGGGTCGCGGTACTGGTCCACGACGTCACTGGTGCGTGTCGTCAGGCGGTCGATGTACTCGCGCAGGTCTTGCGGGGTGACGGTCCGCTTGCCCGCGTCGGCCAGCGCCTTCTGCGAGTAGGTGAAGCGCAGGGTGGCGATGCGGCGGGCGAGGAAGGGCGGGAAGCTGGCGACAAACACGTCAAACTCCTCCAGCCGCGCGAGCTTCTGCAGTGTCTCGACGAAGCCGATGGTCGGCTGGTCGGCGCCGTGCGGGAAGGGGATCGACGCGTCGAGCAGTCGCGCGAGGAAGGTGGGCGGCCAGCAGTCGTGTATTGACGCGAGACAGCGGACGATGCGCGCTTTGGGCGAAAGACCCCGCGCACGCACAAACGCCGCTCTTATCGGCTCGGGCGCGTCGGAGTCGTGGGTGAACTGCTCGAGGGTGAGGCCGAAGTGCGAGTGCACCCCCGCGTAGACTGCCGCGACCCAGAATGTGTCGGCTGCTGCGCTACTCTCTGCAGCCTGAGTGGATTGATTTGGCGCGCGCAGCAGGTTCCACGTCTCAGTGAAGCGGGCCCTCGCTGCGTCGCCGTCGAGGGTGTGGGCGACCAGGGCGTAGCTGGCTGCATGCTCCATCAGGGTGCATCGAACGACTCAAAAACGCAGCGCATCTCCGTACACGTGGTGTCCGCAAGAGGACGAAAGATCGAGGCTAGTGACAGGACATTGCTGGTCGGTATTGAGCATGCGCGTGTGTAGGTCGCGACTTCGATGTGGGAGTGTCGACGGTCGCCAAGTCAATGCGGAGATAGAGGCTGTCTGATTGGCTGACCTCGTTCTCTCACTCCCACGACTACGACCAACAACACAGGAGATAGATCCATGTGTACTACGCTGCACGGCCTGAAATTAATAGTGGAGGGTAAACAGCGTATTCCCTTCACGTTAAATGGCGGTCCGAGCCCGAAGTCCTTTGCGCTCCAAAGGTATACATAATCGTACCCAATGCCAATATCCTTCGCACACGACCATATTCCCAGTCACGCAGCCTCACTGGCCTATGCAGCCAATCACCACATTGGCATTTCAGAGCCGCATCAACAGGTGCTCTCTGCGAGCTGACTTGATCATTCTCACAAATGAAGAGAAATTGCCAACATTCCAGCAGTCGTGCCAGAACAAACTATGCATTCCTTGATATTCTCTTTGTTGGTATCATTGCTAGTCCGAAAAACAACGCTACAATCGAGCGTCAGTTATGGAAGCAATGAATAGCAGATGGGCGCATCTCAGGTGTGTTGGTAGGTGTGTTGGTAGGTGTATTGGTGGGTGTGTTAGTGAATAGTCTTGTTCGCCGCCACAGCTCAATTAACCAACTCGCGATGAACAAAGGGCAGATGAAATCCTCCAGGCGCAGGTAAGTTAGAAGCCAACTCGGCAGTCGGGCCGAACCAAGCCACGAGCCGACATGCAGATCGCGCAATGCATGATGGTTGAAATGACAGGGGAGCTGGTCCAAGTTCCTCGCTCTTGCAGCCCACTCAATAAGGTCGAGTCAATACGTCACAGTAAACGTTGGTGTCGGTTGCTATTTTCGAGGACAGCTTATAACAACAATTCGCAACAAAGTTGTGTTCCCTCCGAATCACACCTCCCGTTGCTGAAAAACCCGAGCACATCAACTGCATTTGTTCCATGAACCAGGTGTTTGGTTCGGGTTAGCGCATGGCGGGTGTGTGGGGTGGCTAGCGCGACCCTGAACTATGACGAAGCGCAACGGTCGCTCGACAAGACCGAGTATGCAACTCAGCAACCTTTAGTATCTCGGACTCGGACACGACGTAGAAAGCTTCGGAATGAGCTTGCACATCTATTGGTGCCTCGGCTTGACGCCTTGGCCCTCGTGGGTGTCGAGCGAGAGGTGTTCGCTGTAGGTCTCCTGTTGCGCACGTGTCCTTGCAGGTCCCAACTACCAAACCTGCTCACACAACACCAGCGCTGACCTTAGGCGCGGACAACACGCTATTCAAAAGCGAGGGTTGTGTTTACCTCTACGATAGTACAAATATACACATCTATGCATTGTCTAATGTCCTACGTCCACTACCCGCATTGACTGTATACTCCCCACTGCTCAACTATCATTTCGCATTGGATTCTCGTCTTGGAGAAAGAAAGAGGTCGCAGCAGGCTGACCGCTACAAGAGTCCTGTAGCCACTGGTCGTATCGCAAAACGTTGCAGTTCGAAAAGTAAGAATTAGCGAATATGACTGAAAGGAGATGCCCCAAATTGAAACCTTCGTTAAATGATAGCTAAGAGGAGGCCATATCAAAGGGGCAACTACGCATGATCTGCTCGTTCAATCTGCAATCTTTCCACGACCTGGCCCTATAGTCTAAGAGATAATGACTGAATTGATGGATGGTTCTTGCTTTTCCAGCCGAGGCTTACCCTCTTATATTGAATACTGGAGAGAGTATCTACTGGATCAAAATAGTCAAGACCACTACTTTGCACCCCTTGCCAGTATGCTACCTTGTGCCCAAGCCGGCCCTTCTCCCGCGCTTGCCATCGACGAAGCTCTGATAGTTTGGTAATCCTCGTGGGTAGATGGATATTCTCAATCTTGAACGACTTCTGGAACTACTTTACAACGCTTCTTCAGTAAACAGCGCTTTACAAGTCCAGTGTCATCAGTTGTCTGAGCCCCGATTCCGTCTTGGTCCAAGGTAATGAATGAAGCATTAACTTCTGCCGAGCTGCTTTAGACCGCCATCCTCAATCAGAATCTCGATGATAACTACCAGACCAACGCAAGAGAAATTTCAAGCTGCCATGGAGATGTTTACACAATGCGCAATCCTGAACTACCCAACTCCATGTTCCGATCTTTGATTGCGGACCCGAATCTACTCATGGAACTACTGCGCACAACACATCGCGCAAGTCATACGCAACATTGCTCAAGAAATGCTTCTAGAATCTCTGGGTCGGCTAGACTATAGTAGAAAGAATTTTCTTGTGTCGCAAATACTTGCCCTCGAGAAGTTCCTTTCTCGTTATTATTGTGATGAGCTCTGCTTAAGTTGCGGAAGTAATCAACTGTCAAATTTGTGCTTGTGAGCTCCGCGTATTTCAAAAGTGATTGCTCTCAACACACCGCCCGAAAATACCAGTTGTGCAGCAATGCTTATATGACAGACACGAGCGTTATAGCGTGGGAGGTTGGGTAAGGCCTCACAAGCAGCATGTCTAGGTAGCAGGAATACTCCCTTTTGATTCTCTCCTAAAGAATATAACTGTGGGCGGCTTACCAGGTCGTTCAATTGTAGATTCGATAGTATTTCGTATCTTTGGTTATTTGGAACAACTCATTTCTACACGCCTCTCAATGCGGTTCATCCACGTGAGCCTTTGCATTGTAACTAGACTTTGCATGGCCATCTACAACAAAGCTCCGTCTTCCAGTTGTGTAAGTGGTCAAGACTCTGCCTACACACATCGGTCCCGGAAGGCCATGTATCTCGACGATACACCTGAGATTGCGTGTAGAAAATCTGCAAGGATCTTCAGCCTCATCTGCAGCGGGTTATCATGTTTGGTCTTTTCAGGGGGTTGCGGATCACTTAGGCAATGTAATTTCCGCTTTGATTGCAACATAGTCATCCAAATACAGGTATTTGGATTAGAGCATCTTTTGGTTTTGGGTCGTTTCGTCATAATGACGGAAATCTGATATCAGTATTGCTCCGAGAATCATTGTTTGTCTTGATTTTGCTGAGACCTCGCACGTGTTTACTACATGCCATATCCTACTCTCTTCGCACAGATGCCTATGGCCAGCACATTGCCTGCCAGTGAAGATACGGAAGTCTTTGTCTAAGAACACAGTTGGTGAATTGAGCTACCTTGATATCGGTCCCCCCCTCGGCGGTTTCGCGAACACTTCGAACTATATCCCAATCCCACTCTTGAGTGCATACATTTGATGCGGTAAGTCTGTGTCGTCGTTATTCGGCACTCGAGAGCGGTCCGCGCGACTCCTATGATGACTTGCGTTCCCCCATGAATCTCGATCATCAAGTCAAGACGGCACTTGTAGCATAACGGACGGCGTCCGTTGATTGAAATATCGTGAACCAACTCAGGTGTAGCGAAAAGGTTGATCAAATCCTTGAGAAGTACCGTAGTACTGCTTCGTTCGATATCGCAAGCTGTTGACTCGAATCTATCCCAAAAGGGAGTGGGAAATTCCAGGGACCAGGTCGGAATGTAGAATGAACTACGTGGATATGCAAAGGCAGAGTGTATTTCCTCGAAGGCAGGAATACATCCAAACATCGAGCTCGGCACAAGTTCCGACAGCATGGTCCATCCAATTACACTCAAAGCCACGTAAATTCACAGGATAAAGTTGAAGTTGTCGAGGCTATGTACTCGAGCCAATGTATTAACGAAAGATTTTTGGACGTCGATGAGTACATGCCGGAGCAGGGGTTGCTTGGGATCTTCGTATGGGAAAGTTCGCGTAAGACATTGCCTAGCTGAGCGCCGATAACAGTGTAATCTCAAAGGGATGCGACGGCTCGAAAGGCGAGAAGGTCTTTTGCGGATGAGTGTTGGAACAGGAAGACGAGGAACGGGGTACCGCTTGGATTGGGGTTGAAGATGAAGTGATTGCGAATAGTCTGCGGTGGCAGCATACAATGTCAGGGCAGAGTAGTAGAAGCAAAGCCCTGATATCAAGCGATTCCGCATCGTGGATTCAGATACCATTTTAGTTTACACACAAATGTATCAACATATCTGCTTAAACCGCTATGACTATCACCGGGGTCAAGTGGTATATCTGAACTGGAGCGACTCGAATCATGCGAAAATGCTGTGTTGGGGGCATGTTCGGGAGCAATGGGCGCCCAGTTGGAAAGACCGAACGCAACAGAAGGTAGTATCCGATGTCCACTTCCTGATTTCCTTATCCCACCCTTATGTCTCGGATTCTGTACATCCTCATCCACGCCGGGTTCTGGACTAATCATTCCTCCGGAACTAGTCCTTCCTCAAAACTGTAATAACCATTGCGCCCTGGCAGCTCTGTACCGCATCCCACGCTTTCCATTCGTGATTGAGGTGTGGATGTGTGGGCATCTCAGACTTGGTTTGGTGGACTAGGTTCGAATGGATTGTGCGGTGGGATAGAGGCCAGAGTGAGCTCTTATTGTTGCGGCGGTCGAGAGTCTTGCGGTGCGACAACTTGAAAGGACTACATGTAGCCGTGGGTGTTAGTCACGATATCTGGGTCAGACATTGAGATGGAGTTGCGCGGTGTGCACGCGATGCGCAATGCGTGTGATAGGGAGGCAATTGACGTTCAGGTGTGTTGAACATGCAAAAGTAATTGACCTCTCCCCCAGCGCATTCATGAGATTGTATTCATTTCAATAACGTGAATCTGATAATAGATAACTATGGAGGATACATGGTTTTCGGTGAGGGCGCGTAGCGTTGATTTCCCGCTAGTAGCATCATGTGATCGCGTGGAACATCACGCTACTCCGATAACAATCGAATTTCCTCGCGCATGATTATTCATCAATCGCGCAATCCTATATACAGCTGCAACATCCGAAGTAATCCTGTCCTCTCTGGGCTCTCTACTCTTCCCTGGAAAATTACCTACACAAATCTGCTTGACATGGCTTCCCTTAGAAGCAAAACCACCGAGCACGGTACCGAGCAAGAGGTGAGAAACGCCGCCCTCAAAGGACACGGCACGACACGGGGCCAGTCATCAAATAGTCGTAAACGCGCCGCCCCCACCACACCAAACAATGGCAATGTTCATCCAGATGGACACATCCCAATTTCCAATTTGGACAAAGCATGGCGCGACTCAGAGGCTTGCTTCACAGACACCAGCCCAGAAGGATCGAAAATCACCGTACCGGAAACCGCGGGGCCTGACCGAGACTCACTTCTTCTCTTTCGACTTTTCGGACATGGTGTGGAAAAGGCTGATCTCACACTCGACCAATATCGGCTCCTCGTTGGCGCCCGCGCCGACTACCATGCAGGCATTTCCCTTCACGACATCAAAAGTCGTCGGATAGGCACCAAAGTTCGCGCCGTAGCCAGGCTTTCTACGAAAGACGACGTGGGAGGGGATCTGGCTGAGATCGATGCGGAGTGGGCAGCAGCCAATAGCGCTTTCTCGCCAATATTCCAGGAGCTCGAGAGCGTGCCGGTTTGGAACCAGACCCAGGAAGCGCGGCTGGCGGGGGAAGACAGACAGAATCTCCCATCTCTCCAACGAGTGCGCCGGGTCGTTCGCTGCGAATGTGTTGCCGACGAGTTGTGTGCAGATTGCGAGCAACGCACAGCTGAGTTTCACAATCGGTATCCAGATATTCCCAAATATTCAAATGATGACATCGGCGAGGTGTTGGATGAGGATGACTCGGGCCAGGATGACGAAAATTGCGATTTTGAGGAGGTTGTAAACCACAGCGAGGGAGAAGAGAGCGCCGCGATGTTCGAGGACGATACGGCAGAGGAGCCAGTAGTCAGCCTCGAAAGGATAATCGATCTTGAAGAGTCGTCATCTACAAACTCCGATATGGAAGAAAGAGCCCAACACCTCGATTCCGCACCAGCAATCATCAGCGATGGCACACTATCACGGAAGAGAGTACCCCGCCCAGAAGGCGCATATCATAACGTCAAGATCTGGTTGAGCGACGAGCAATGCGCAATATTAGTCACCGCCTTTTATCAAACCGGAGGAAAGGTGCCGGTACGTGTTCTGCAAGATACTGCTCTCACGGACATGCAAATGACTCGGTTTTGGTACCACCATCTGGCCGCCAACGGAGGCTGCAAATGTCATCAAAACAAGCGAGTAAGCGACAAGGCATACTGGGCAGAATATCTGGGCGGCGAAGAAGTTCTGCAGTTTCCGTCTTACGAAGAGAGTCTTGAGTAAGGTTGGAGGAAGTAAGGTAGAAAGAAGGTATCCAAGGATAGAGTCAAGATGAAAAATGAGTACCAGGAGATTTTGATCGATGCCTTTTGAATATCGCTGGGCACTTCCGTACCGATCAGGTTGCATTTGTTGTGGAAATTGTAGACGGAGCGTCAGTCAAGTCCGAGAGCGCGGCAAAGTTCTGTGACCTTTGGGAAAAGAGAAACCTAGGAAGACAGCGAGCAAGAGCGCTGAGTGTACAGGTTCGAGCAGAACCTGGACAGACACAACGTCCAGTTGAGACTCGGCGCTATCGGGAACGTTCATAATGAGCCTTCAAGTTGCACGTTGATTAATATCTCTGGTTCGTTTCCTTGAGCCGCTGCGCTCTCGCCTCCGTCTCCTGCCAATGCTCTGCTTCGGCCGACAGTCCTCCTTCCAACTCCTCTATGCCCTCGTTTAACCTGAGGCATATTTTCTGCAGCCAAATGATCCTCGCGCCGAAACTCATGTTCCTTCCAAGGGATTTGAACGGCATGAGGCACTCAACACCAACACCAACGCTGACATACGCTATCAACGTGCTCGCGTCCTCCTCGATCAGTACAACAGCCTCGAAGAATTTGCCGACGCCTTCAACTACCTGCATATCCTACTGGAACGATTGCGGGTGGTCTGTGAGAAGAGGTGCTCATCAGGCGGTACGCCCCTCCAGTGACAGAAAGAAGCAGCCTGGGTCTTTGAATTCTTTGAAGAAATCATCAACTGCAATGTGTAAAGACTCGCTAAGTTGGCAACTCTTTGCACGACTGGCATTGACCCAAATGGCTTTCCTTGCGAGGCGTCACTAGATGCACATCGACTAGCATCAAGAGAGCTAACAATATTATTAACATGTCAGATCGAATGTTGATACTGTTAAATTTTGAGTTGAAGAGAAATCGGGCATTCTTATAAGTAGTGGGACGGCTGTTTCTACGTTAAGCTTTATCTCGCTCGCAATGTGTATCACAGTGTGTTCAAACGCGAGTGCTGCTCCATGCATCAATTCGGCAGTCACGCTATGCAAAATTCAAGGCGTTGAACTGAATCACAACCCCTTGACATCATCTGTGCATCTTCGATAGAGTATGGTGCAGCGGCGCATGCGCCTTCAGAGCACAGTTTGCTGAAGGATGTGCCGATAGTACTTCGACTGACACAGCCACCTTAAAAGAGGCTTCTAGGTCCGGACGTATGCTATATAACACGATTTCACTGCTCTGATAAGCAACGTTGGCACCGCAGCTTGACCCAGCTCGAGGTTGCTTCCCAGAGAAAAGGAGTCCATTAAAATCTGCATCAGACATGTGGACCGGCATCTCCGGCTTGCCGCCGGGAAAGCCTGTCTTCATTTTCTTCTTCAGACGAATGATCACCGGCCTGATGAGTATCTCCATCGCGCCGCAAATTACATCGACTAAGCTCGAGGAAGGCTGTACGACAAAAAAGTGATGATCGAACGCCCCGAAACCCGGCTTTCGTTGAGTGAGCAGTGAGCAGTGTAGGGCAAAAAGGAGTGAGTTGAAAATTCAGACAATGGCTCTTTGACTACATCTCGAAGTCGTACGAACCGAAGCTAGGGTGACATGACAGGCTCGCCCGAACTGGAAACAGACGATGGGTCGGGATTCGGAAGGGCAGCATGGGCAGCTGGCCGCAGCCTTGCGCCCAGCGCAGAAGAACAATGACGCATTAGAGCAGCTTTGGCCGGAGATGTATGCTTGGAGAAACCAGCTTTTGAGTGTTTGTCAACGCTGCGAGGCTATGAGGGCTAGGCTGAGGAGCTTGAGATTCGAGGTGGACTCGTCGGAACAGCCAAGTGCCTAGAACGGACTGCTAAGAAGCGCAGTAGAAATGAGAAAAGCGAGTGGGTAGCGGTCGACAGGCTCGGCTTATAGATCTTTCCAATGCATCACATCTCCTTCCACCCGACGGTATTCGAAGGCTGGTAAAAACCACCTTCACAATAGCTTCTCCTCTGTCCGCCCATGCTCAAACCAGCTCCGCATGACACTATTTCGAGACCTTGCGCTAATGTGGCGCAAGGCATGCCCATTGTGTCTTCTTTCAGTTTCCCCACGTTAAATAATGACCCGGCCGACGATATCACCCGTCTCAACTCTCAGATTCAGTCTTGCCTCGTTGACCTTCCATTTTGCGCATCGAGTAATCAACTGGAACGTGCGCATCGCGATAACAATACAGTCGGTTTGGTGGTAGCACTTTCCGATTGCTTTATTCGTTTGATGCTTCTAGTAGTTGTGTGTGATCGTTCATCAAGTTCAACAATGCTCGATCTTCAGAGACAGCTAGTCTCATGGTAACATTATACATGCCATCTTTTGTCATCTGGTAATTTCAATGCATCCTGGCACTGCTATATAAGGAACCGTACATGCCACATCAGGTTCAAGAGTCTCAAGGAACACTGACGAAAGCAAGGGTAATCAAAACGCCGAATGGATCTGTGAATCCAAATACATTATGCACGCAGAAAGAGGCACAGTAGTAGCCAAGAGCTTACACTCGCTTGTACGTAAATATTTCTGCAAGTTGCTCGATAATGCGAGAGTTATAGGTGTTACAGTGACAAGAAGCCTTTAACGGAGGTAAATTCATAGGCATGTCTAACGTGATTTGCTGGATGGTCGCCCTGCACGTATTTGGATGTGGAGAGAGTTGTTGCTTCTTCTTGACCTCGGTGGCAATCAAAGGAGGTGGCGGAGGAGAGGGACTTGATGAGAATACAAAACAGGCGATACTATTGATTTATGAAATCCCTACGGCCTGCAATTCGCCCTTCTTGTTGGAACTGTAAACGCCTGCAGCCGTCAGAAGTGGACTAGGCAGTAGCCCTAGTTGGACAGGGTATTGCCGTTGACGAGGGAACTTGCTCTTGGAAGGGTGGAACTGAGGGCTTGGAGAGGGACAGCACACGCTTCCAATACGGGTCAATCATTTCCCATTCAGTGCGAGAGCTGAGGGGAGGTTAGACCTTTCGAGATAGTTCGACAGTGAGTGCGGAAAACGGCATGTCGAATATCGCAGGTCTTCTGTCATTTCAGCAATGGTTTATCATCAGGCGGCTTCGGCGCCATGTCTTCAGCATGAGCGTTCTCTGGACGCGCCTCGTTCATGGCAATACCAGCGCCCTCAATTCGATTGATTACCGCATCATCAACTGGTCTCGGCTTCTTCCGAGCTGGTGAGAAGTTGATGGCATTGCATGCTGCAATTGGATCTGCTGGTGCCCAGTCCTTGTACATAGACACTCCGAGGTCACGAGTCGTTGATCTCGGTCTCCGAGCCTGCTGCGTATTACGCAAGGTGATAACTACATTTTGATTAGGGATTTGATTTGCAGCTTTCGCTATGTCAGCAAGCGCGTCCACAACCTTGCGACGGGGGACTGTAGTTTTCTAGGCGCTTTGTTCAAGACGTAATCAGTCGCTACAGTTTCATCAGAGAGATGTATCTGAATAAAGAACAATCTTTGGTACACGATCAAAGATATGGTTCATTGCGGTGTAGGGCTAAACGGTCTGAAAGCCGCAATCCCATGCCTGACAAAATTGGTACGCCAGGTCCTCGAGCCATGCTGCGAGGCGCTCGAACTTATCAAGATTATCTTGAGATGAGGTGGTGATAATGTGGGATCTAGGTGCCATGTGCGAGAAGTGTAGTCTTATACACAGTCATGGTAGTTCATAACGGGCAATTGACGTGGTGGTGAGCGAATACTGAGGTGGATGATTGCAGATATGGCGGAAGCTATATGCTTGTCTGAGTTTACGCTGCAATGAATGCAAGATAAGGTAAAGACTTATGGCCCGAACAAACTGTGGTCGAGAGTTCAAGGAGAAGGTGCGTTGGCAAGATCCAAGCCGAACCTGCCAGAATGGGCTAGTGCCCAACACAACCAGGAACGTGATCGACGATTCCCCTATCAAGTTTCGCCGCCCAGCACTTCATTATTTCTGAGGCGGCTTCCAATGTAAGCGCATCTTCGCAGAATTTTACGCATAAACCCATCAGCTATCTCTATGTCTTCACTATATCCAATGCTGTATAGCTATGGTCATATCATTAGGTTGCCGAACTGCTCCAAGGAACACCATGACCTGACTACCCGCACTCGTCCATCTCCACCACACAACACGTCGCAAAGCTGCACATAAAATAAGCTGTCTCGCATGCCGGTCGCCAACCTCAATATTTGCCACACTTACCGTCGCGCCGTTCTCCATGGCGTTGTTGCACCTCGCGATATTCGCCACGATGAAGGGCTACAACAAAGATCCTCGAAGCCGCGACGCGTTGATGGAAAAGACACCTCGAGTTGGCGAGACTTCAAGAACTACGTGTTGCATAGTACAGCCTGGCTTGATACCAAGGGCATGCACGTCACTATTAGTCATTGTAAATTGCAGGAAACGAAGATCGTTGGTATCTACCAGAGCTGTGTTCTACAAGAACTTCCCCGTATTGTAAAAGGTAAGGGCACAGTACTCACAGCCGTTTTTGTTGATTGTTGGAAGACCGAAGACGCTATCAACGAAGGCTCATGTCCTTCCGAGAAGAAAAAGACCCCAAGTTCCTCGACGCACTCAATCCTGCTGCTATAGGGTAGACACCTCTTGCTATCGAGCCACCCGACCTTGCAATGTTATTGCCATTGCAACATTTCCGATCTACCGTATGTACCGCAGATCGAGGAGGACTAAGAACATCGCACGTGTTCGGAGCGGGAGGTCATACCAAAACCAAATGTACCGAGGAGTCTTTCATGTTAGAGAATGGAAGCAATCCTACTGAAACACTAGATGACAATCGTGTCATATGACTTGATAGCATCGTGAGGGGTTTACAGGTTCAGCTAGAAACTCGGGGGGAAAGCGAAATAGGATCCAAGAGGATGTACGTCTCCGAACGGCGAAGCAGAAGATATTGTATACTAAAACGCGTCTTGGTGGTGGTGGCTGCACAGATCCTCGTAAATATTCGAGGGCACAGTTGTCGCAATTCCACCCACTCCAACCGTCGCCGTGATCGTTACGAAAGGATGCTCAGAGAGCCTTCAAGAACCTTGTCTTAGGTCAAACAATTAGTCAAATATGCCATCAATTGAGGCCAGCCACGGTAGGACAGCAAGGTCTGTCCATCACTCCACCTCTTTGCAGTCCAAAGTCTTGAATTCTGGACGCGGACGATAGTCACACAGCCAAGTCCACCTCGCGTTGAGGTTTATAGAGCTTCGAACGTATCAGCGCTACTGGGCGCAGTCAAGGTAAAAGTCTACGCGCATACAGGTCTAGTGAACCCGTCAATGCTAATAACAGAGTTGAGGATATTCGCTGCCCTGCCGTTATAGTATACTACTCCAAGTGCGAGTTATGTTTCCACGCCGTAGAAGCAATGGTTCTCAATACGTGCAGACGTGGACGTCATTGAGACTGGTAGATGTCGGATCGCAGTGAAAATAAGTCAGTGAAGTATATCTCCATGGTAAATCTAGGGAGCGGCGCGTGTAGTCTAAAGTGTCTAAAATCAACCGAGGACGTGAGAGTTGGCATCATGAGATGTTTGTCGACCTATAAGGGCGCACATCCTGGGTGTGAGAGATCATTGGCCGAGGTTGATGAGAGCGGTGCTTGACACTGCCAGACTCATGCAGTGCAACGCCCAACGAGTCTTGGACGTTGGTGGGGATTCGTACAGACGAGCAACTGTCATTGGGTGCATGAGATGAGGCCAACGTACCATGTGGAGTATGTAAAATAGAGACAGAATCAGCACGCTCACACGAGACAGCTGTATGTGAAGGTTAAAAAGAATCTCATTAGCCCGATATTATGAGACCGTCTGACGATGAGAGGCGAGGGACCTCTTCGGGGACTTGAATACATGCATAGATAATGGCTATCCTCTCGGTAAAGGATACAGGCATTACGTGTTTCGGCTACTTCTAGTGCAATATCCCGTGTAGCTTGAAGGACTAGATATTTTGTATGCACTGATGTTTCCACGCGTACTTTTATAAACTCTTGGGCACTACAATAATATCAATGTTTTATCTTTATGTCCACCGATTGAAAGATTAACTCGGGGGATAGGCTGTGTATTTTCTTAGGGTGTTCCTGCATTAGATGACATTCTCTGTTGGTCTTAGACGCGGAGAACATCTTTATGCTTCTCTTGTGATCAAAGGTGATCCAATATAAAACGAGTAGGCTGAGATACTGGTGCTTAATTTCTATCCAGAAGTCAGGTTCCAGCATCTGGTTGTCTTAGACTTTCATGTTGAGAAAAGTACCGTGATCATCATGTAAGCTAAGTGCGTGTTATTGAGGTGCGACACCGTAGGCCTCTCCTCTGTCATACTTGACATGGAGAGATGGAGATTACACTACTAGTGCCGAAACCCTCTGAGTGCCCGGTGAAGATCGAGTTGCACTTGGAGGATTCCGTTCCCCTCAGCACCAAAGTCGAGCTCCAGAATTAGGGGAATAGGGAAGGTTAGTGTGATAGCATGAGTATGGATTGTAGTTTGAAAGCTTAAGGCAATCACTGAATTCGAAGTTGTAAACAGTCGTCATAACTGGACCACAAGGAGGTAATGCTATTTGATTCCTTCGTTGATCTCTTGACGATTGGTTGAAATACTTGAGTTGGTTTTCTGATCGAACAACAGTCTTCATCTTATTCCTGGTAGATATTAAGCTCGTACAAACATCGTACGCTTAATGATAAAGATAGGAGTCAGACATACCGCGAGGCTGACTCGCCAACGGAACTGCTAGCCGTTACTAAGTCCAGGATAGTGGCGATAACATTGTTATATAGCGTTGTTAAAGTGTGTTTCAGTTATTGAGTATTTCAATCATCCATCTAAGCAATGATATCGCAACAATTCGCGATTGGCTCGGTTGGGCATCGTGACCATTATAAGATACAGCCGGTCCATTGGCGTGGGACAGGGCATATCACATGCTTCCCGCTTCTCTGTTCTGAACCTAAATCATCCTGATCTCATTATCCATTCAACCGATCGCGAGCTGCTGTATTGAGCTTTTTGCCTCTTTCAACAAACTTGTGTACCTTTATCACCGTGTCACCAATGATGTGAGATAATTGCTTGTATCCTCCATTCTTTGCGTGCAATCGTGGTGTCGGCACACCAGACATAGCCAAAGACGTCGTTCTTGCACAACATATAGATACATTTCGTGAAGTGAGTACGGCTACATTTCATGGGATAGAAAACGTTGCCGGAAGTGTGGGTATAATGAAACGAGAAGCGACAAGGGCTAATCTTTGCACGTGTGCAACAAGCCGCGGGTTGCATATCAACACTATTAGACAGATGGAGGTCTCATTAGCGAAGACTTTAGAACGAAATACATATACATTGTGTAGGTGTCTTACTGGTCAAAAAATCTGTCCAAGCATTTATGGCTTACTCGAACTCATTGCTACCTAACGTTGGAAGGGAGTTCAAACAAGGTGGTCGTTGAAGATAAACTTTACAGGTGCCGAGAGTATGTAGTAAACTTATGCAAATACCAAACTAATCAGGAGACCTTTGTAACTTCGTAAGATCTATCACATTGGGAGTTACGTATTCTACTCATAACAAGCAATAGGGCTGAACCTCGATACTCATAGCTGATTTCGTAGCAGACGTGAGTCATGATAGGACGTCTCATTGTATTCGGGAAAGTACGCTACATAGGTCTTTATCAAGAGAGATGTCTTGCTTGGAATCCAGTCTGAATCTTCCCATACATACTGACCTCCAGCATAAGTCTTATCAACCGCCAAAATTCAAGCACAAGTTGAGGCCACTAAGAGTTTACGATCAGATGGGATTCCTATGGGTGAGGTGGGATGACTGTTAAACGGAATCTAGATGAGGTTTTATGTGTTAGCGTATGCTCCAAACGTACAGATTGAGAACGGTGTAGATGTGTAAGTATTAAATCAAGGGGCGATAAACTCAGACAAGGCTCATGTTTGTTGAGGTATAGTTTCGGACAATACTTGATTCGCAAAAGTCCAGTGCGAGTTACAGAAAACGTGGAATATCCAGGCAGTTATAAAAGCCCGGCAAACCGACTATGTAATGACCAGAGCATCTGAGATAATGCAATTGCACACTTTCTCAAAAGCTTAGTGGTTCTGTGGTTGAATGGCAATATCACATCAAGTTAGTCTGTTCGAACACTCAGGTCTTACTTTTCTTCACGTGTCTGAACTCCTTCCAATCCACCTTTTGGATCGCGATTGGCTTATGACGTGGTCAGTGTCCAACGATTGGTCACAAGACGCAACAGCTTAATTGCGTATCTACATATTAAATTTGAAGTGAGGGATATACTGTTATCCGTTCCGTCCCTTAATTGGACGTTGTTACCACCGCTCTCGCTGCTTCCAGAATCAGACGACTTTCAACGAGGCCATTGAAAACATCCATTACGAAAGGTTTCATCCTACTATCCTTTTCTTTACACGCCGAATCATCGTTCGCCGTCCGATATGGAGCGCACATGCAACGAACTGCTGGCGACACATGTAGCTTGATGAATCTCAATATCAGTTGCAAGGTTAAAAGTAATGATGTTTCTCACCCCGAAAAAGTGTGCAATATGCATTCAAATGGTTGGAGTATCGGCGACTTGTGTTGGACAGGATCGGCCGAACAGCATCAGCAAGTGGGGCATGGGGCTCACGTCTTAGAGCGACGATCCATTTCTTGCGCGTAATCAATGAATTCTTCTTCACCCTCGGTTGCTGCAGTTGGCACCTTGAATTCTCATTAGCTTTAACCTCCGACCTTTCAAAATCGATTACTACGGCGACATCGTGGTGTATGGCTTCCGCGAACGGATACTGTCTTCCTGTAAGGTCTATCCATCGTTTCACCCGTTTGAACGGCCTTTCTCATTTTCGCGATATGATGAAGTTGCAAGTACAGCGAAGTATGATATTGAGATAGAATGTGGCCAATCCCTGAAGGGCCCCTAACTGTGTCATTGTACACTTTGATACTGCTTTACCATGTCGATTTCACGTTGACGGGCGAGGGACACACTAGTAATGTAACGCTTATCTAAGTAGCCAACCTGAGCTTTGACGAGGCGCGGCTTGGACGGTGTTTTATTCAGCTGCTTGGCTTCTAATGCCTGTTACATTGTATTGGATTCTTGATTTCAGGTGCCTGTCAATTAAAACATCTCTAGTGCGGGCCGCTATTATATCACAGCAACAAACAAATCGTGTTATTCTACAAAAAAACAAGAGTAGTGTCGAAGTTGACATCGTAATAATGGTTGGACCGTAATCTGTATAGAAGGATAACATTGAGATGTGAGCACAAAGCTGCATGCCCAAGCCAAAGGCGAATTATAAATCCGACCTGAGACTATTATTGAAATACACAAAGTAAGAGTATGTTCTCCTAGACTCTTCAAAACTTTCAATGCTTCTGTCGGCAACTGAAAGATATATTTGGCTTTACATAGATCTCCTTTAAGGGCCGCGCGCTTGGAGAAACGTCATTCCAGTACGACAACATCATTGCAAACCGAGTACTCCAAGCCGACCAATAATACTTTCAGCCCACAGTCTCAGGTTCAATCATGCCAAATCCTGGTCCCGTGCCATGTCGGCGAATTGTTGTGTCTATACATGTGTTCGAAACTCGTGAGAGGCCTTGTGGCGCCGTTGGCAATGGGCTGCTTAAGTACTACACGTTACTTAGAGGTTATCCTATCGTTAAACCAGTTCTTTTGTAGCATTGCACTATTATACCAGTTCTTATATAGCAATGCAATCGTTGTTGTTTTCCATAATGACTTTAGGATAATAGCTTCCTGGATTTCATTTTTATAGTTGATCATTTTGCAGATTGGCGGCATTCATGCCACAAGTATCAGGAACTTTGGAAGGAATATGCATAATACTTCGAGGCTGTATTACTTTGATCAGCCAGTCCTGTGAAGGATTTGTCTCAACGTCCCCATTAGTTTCTAGTTCTTGTAAATAGTGTAACTCCGTTTCTGCACTCGAGGATACCAGCAATGTCGCCCTTCACATTGTCTATCAAAGTCAATATCAAGCCCTAACCAGATTAATTCCAAGAGCAATTAGAACAACGCACATTATCTGAAACTAACAGATAGCCGCTCAGAACGAACATTGACTTGTGCACATCTGTTATGTGTACTACCATGGATGCAACTAGTTTGAAAAGATAGAGCACGTTCTGTTTGGCTTGAACCTACCTGCCGAAGACTTTGGTTTGCATGACTACTTCTGAGAGGGTGAATGAACATCTAGGTGTGGACATGTCTACACGATAATCAATCACAACTTGCCTTTGTCTACCTTGGCTTGCGGGACAATTCAAGTTCGTGGTCTCACCAAATTTGCTGCAAGAATGTACTCAGTTGCCGCAGAGAGTGAGTGCGGAATATACTCATCATTTATTCGCCCTTAAGATCGAGACTGGAATCCCATACTTCCGCCAACATTCTATAGGTATATGCAATGTGGTCTGAACAACCTCTATAGTGAGCCCTCAACCCATGTTACTGGGAAGCGATCCTGGGACATATACAATTTGGTGGCGGCACACACAGGCCAAGCCCGGGTTCGCTACAGTGACGAAGCGAGACCGTTGAATATACCGTAGAACAGACCAAAGCATCCCGCGGGAGACAAGAGAATCATGTGTTAGTAGAAGCTGTGAGAGTTTACTGGTGGCCTTGGTGCAGCACTCCTCGGCAGTCTACTCGACTGACGCAATGCGAGAGGCGAGATTCTATGCATGTACTAGCACGTGAAAGTTATCAAAGACTAGTCAGTGCAAGTTCAACAAAGGGAGTATCTCGTTGATGCGAGGCAGAAAGGTCTTGGGAATAGTACTCGGGTGTAACAATCTCGAAGATCATTTAACTCCGCCAGAATTATGGAATCCGTTGCCTACAACCCGAGAACAATGAGAGTAAAGCGAAATGGTAGAGCTTTCACTAGATACTATAAGATGATATATGGCATGTTTAGGTGATATTCAAAACGCTACGAAGACAATGTAAACATTTGTTACCGCATGTCGGCCGGAGTTTAAAAGCCCTATTTCAGTTAAAAGAATTATTCTCAACTGACAGTTGAATTCGGGTCGTGAGTGGCGCTGTAAGTATTTCGTTACTACATAGCTCGAATCGCTGCTCTTTCAGCCACACTAGGGTCTTACAACAACGGGTTTGTTAAATACTAGTGGTAGAGAGCATTTACAGAATTGGTCCACGGCAATAGGCTCTACAGCACCGAGGACTTGAAACTCCGACCCTGGTAGAAAGTGGAGCGAGGAGATGATATGTCTGCGAGCTTATGACTGACCTGAAAACGGTCCAGAATAGACATAAATGAGAATCATTAGATGGAAGATGTGAGTAGGATTACTCAATAAGTCCAGGTCTATTTTCTTGATAGCGGTTTGTGTTTACGTATTGACACACTCGCGAGCCGATTGTAACATCAGATTGTTTCTGGTGGGAGTTCCACCCGATCTCACAATTTCATTAACGCTATAGTTGTCTTTTTTAGGCCACATTGCTTTGCAAGGCAGCTTACGGCTATGCTTCTGACGGCCTAGAGACCTGTTATTTTAATAGAAATAGAAGGAATCTCATTGATGGGCTGGTTGAACTTAGACACTGCTTCCCCAAACGTTCTCAGGTGAGGTGCCCGAAAGAATTTCTGGAAGATCTGATTATTCCTCGTATAGGTACATCTTGGGGGTTATCGAGAACTCTACTCTTTACAGGATTAAAGGCTTCCGGGTAATCTCAAGTTGATATAGTGTGTCAGGGATACATAATCACAGTCAGCTCAATTAGTCACAAATAGTACCTATAATAGGTATGCTTGATTTTCCGTGACTGAGCATGAAAATTTGAGAGCAACAAACTTTCGGTGCCAATATATCTATGTTTCGATTTCGATATAGAGCGCACCAACATCAACAAGATAATGTTTCGCATTATTAGATGTCCTATGTGAGAAAGGTTGTAAAACAAGCCCAACGTTTACAATAGTCGGCAGACCATGATACTATACACGCGCGCTTCTTGCGGCTAACTAAGTCGCTGATTCCGTTCTTCAAGAACGGCGCCGCGATAGTGTATCTTGAGACCACGACGTGGACGAAACGAAAGCACATGTCATTTGAGACCTGGCCAGATTTGAACAACTTGGCCTGGAAAAAGTCGCGGCAATGTTTGAGGTTTATGTCGATAAGTGGTAGAATCTAGCGTGCTCGTGGCGGCGCATTGCGGTTCGAGAAACCAACGGGCAAAAGAACTATACCCCTACCTTTACAAAACACAGAGAATAAATAACAATAGGCCCAACGACTTTTTTGTAAAGAATCTTATCAATCCGCACCTGTTACAACTGTATCTATCGACCATGCGACTCATTCAACCTCAAGCTTGTCCTCGCTTTGCCGGGAAGACCTTTCGCTAAGTGCGACTCTCCTGCACGATATCACCTATAATCAGAGCGATTACTACTGTTTGTGTTAGGAAGTTCCCGGCCAATGCTTCTCGATCTTTTGCCTACGCTTTCTGGATTTTGGATTTGCAATTATATACGTCTTGTCCAGAAGTACACATCCAACCCAAGCTTTGTTCTCCTTTTGACCAGCAAACCTTGTCAAAGCTGCCATCCTCCGCTCTATATGTCACCTCACATAGTCACCCTAGCATTCACGAGTCGTTGATGCTCTCCTCCCACGACCATCAGTCTTCCAGGGTCATGAAACCACGATGATTTGTTGTAGTCCATATCCGCGTCCATGCCCAGCGATATGGGCGGCAATCACAGCTTCAAACGAAAGCTTTGTGTATTGAGGCGCTCTTTCGTGAAGGCTCCCAAGGGATTTTGTTAGCTGAGTTGAGCGCCGTAAGAGACTTATGCTTACACTCAGCGAGGCCTTGGCAACGTGCGTCCTCTTGTGTAAGATTCTTCTTGCAATGATGAAGCGTCTGCTTGAGTAGGTCGCATGGCCCTAGGGAGTGTCTGGAGTGAGGTGGACAATTCTTGATGTGACCCTGATGCACAAGCGGTGCTATTATTATTCGTATGCCCCTTTCTCCTCACTGTATGATGGCAGGGATTACCATTGCTACATGCCTTCGACCGTCAATGAACTTCTGCCGAGAAAAGATCATGGAACGTGTTAGCCTACATCAGTGGATATTTATGATTTGTTCAGATCTCCGCTCGAGCTCCCGTGTGTTATGGCAGACAAGGCTAGACTGAGGTAGTTCTTGCGGTTGTATTACATGCATACTGCGCTGGTAAATATTCGTTATTAGTGTCAAAGCTTATGCATCGAGCGGTTCATAGGACAACTAGTCCATTTGGGATGCAAGATGGGCCAAGTATGAGCCTGGTGTATCCAAAGTGATCGTTATGCCTGTCGTCAGAACTACTAGAAACGGGAAGTCTTGGTAAAAGAAATATCCAATGGATATAAACTATATCTCACGACAGTTAAGCCAGATGATTCTTATCACTAGACTGGAAAGAAACAATGAAGAACTTCTGGGAACATCTACTAAGCCGGTAGACGCGGGGTTTGTGATGAGAGTAGTGTCCTGAACATGGGATACTTGTTAAACTGCTTCTATTCGTCAAGGTTTTGTAGCAAACCATCGTAGCAACCTATCCCGGCGACCCCTTTTTCTAAGGTTGTGTTCCGATGAAGTCTTGGCAGAAGATATCTTAACTCTATAATTCTTGAGCTTATCGTGCAATGGGATCGAGAAAAGGATGTCATTTGCAATATAGAAAAAGCTCATCATTAAAGTGCTTTGTGGACGCTTGGAATTCCCCTAAACCTCCATTGTTGTGTTTCATTATAGCGAATTTTGACTGGATTATCCAAGCTCGGGCAAAGACACCGGATCGGACTGAGCTTGAAAGAAGCGTGTTCACCTTTTATCAAAGGGACTGTCTGATCGAAGGAAAGACGACACAGCACTTCTTGAGCCTATGTTGATCTTCAACAACTGCGAGTGCACTGAGACTTTGATAATTGGGTTTCATGATTGCTCAGCCGCCGGTTTTACACAAGACCGAGGCACCTCAATGCCGACTCACTAAAGCGCAGTCGATGAAAATCGTTGCTCTCAGATCTCGGCGGTGTACTCAGCCGAGTAGTCATTGCCCAATCTATGTTCGAACTCAGCTGATCAACATATGGTTTGTAGATAGATCTCGTTAGTCGGACTTGCAAAACGGCCTTGACCACATCGCGATCATCGGCTCAACTGACAAGATTGATCTTTATGAACTGCCGTAAGCAGCCCACATACTGCCTTGCATTGAAGAACTTCATGTTTAAAAAGCATGGCTATTATTCACATCTCTATTCGATGTGACATGATTCTGTCGTGGATGGTTCTCGCCGCTTCCCACAGATTTTCTTACCTGAGCACGATACGAAAACCCAATGTTCTCTATCATCTTCATTTCGATATCTTTGTTATAGTTTAATAGCGACTCGGTATCCTGTGCTCAGCCTGTTACTTGCGCAAGAGCTAGAATTGAGGCTTCTCACAAGAACTCGTACTTGAAATTAAAGTTGGGCTCGAACATATGCTCAGACATTATCTCAGACTAGTCTTCGCAATTGACCCAAGACTTCAAGGCAAGCCATGCATTTTGGAGTGATATGAAAAGTTGTACATAATCGTGACTGACATTTCGGTGAACTCGACAATAGAGCTCATGAACGAACTTTCAGTGATTCACCTGCATTCGCCGCATCCGCAACAAGAGTTGCATTCCTACCATACAGGCTTGCATCAAAGTTTGATTCAGATAATAGTATTCATCTCTGATGGCAGTTCCGCTGCTGTGGATCTCTGTTCTATAAAAGATAGGATGGTCCTTCGTGACAGTGGCAGATGTTGCAGTTGTCATGCGATGACTGGTGGACAATGTGGTTCCTCACGTGATGAAATTGGAACAGGCTAGCGTGACAGGGAAAGGCTCCGAACCGCCCGCGTCATCCTTTCCCGCGCCTCGAACAATCATTCACGACGAAGCATTCACCCGTTATCCCACCACAGGTCCAAGCGCGCCCGTGCCCATATTTATGTCGCATTCTTCCCCACACCAGGCAATGACACGACAACCATGGCCTTCGTTCTACCGCCCCCGCCTCAACTAGAAGCCCCCGAACTGCCGCGGTCGCTTCCGATCATCTTCCGTCATCCTGGCTACGATGACACGGTCAATGTGCTCTTCATGCTCTACGCACCCGACGCCAAGGTGGACAGCGACGAGCAGAACAAAGACGCACCGCGGTGGCCAGCTCTCTACGCCCAAGTAGCGCTCGACGCCTGCGCCTTGGTGGCCGACAATCGCACGGGTGGCTGGTTGTCCCGCGTGCGCGACGCCGTTGCCGGCTCCGCTGCCCAGGTCGACCCCACCAGCATGCTGCACCAACGCGACTACTACTTCCATCTCAAGAGCAGCGACGGCAGCAGCGATCCATACCCCGTAGTCCCCAACTTCCGCGAGTGGAGCTTCCCGCATGACGCCGTGCCCGTCCATTGGCTGGCATCGACCAACAATAAAGCCCGCGTCGACAACAGCTACTCTTCCTCCAACCTCACCGTGGGCCTGAAGGTACGCGATGGCACGTGTCGCATGAGCGGGTGCCGAGAAGAGGCCCAAGTGTCTCACGTCGTGCCCGCGGCTGAGGAAGATTGGTGGAAGGGGAACTATATGGCTCAGTACGGCCTAGGCACATCGGCTGCCACGCCCCAGAACACGGCCAACGCCCTGCTCCTACGTGCCGACCTCCACCTCGCCTTCGACAAGCCTCGATTCGCCTTTGTGCCCAAGCCAGCGGGCGATAACAGCATGCGCATCGTCACCCATCTTCTCGAACCTTCGGCTGAGCTTCAACACTTGTACCATAATCGCGAGCTCCACCCATCGGCTGTTGGTGGCGAAATGCTGTTTGCGCGCTTTGCGTGGTCCATCTTTCCCCTGGTCAGCGAATTCCTCTGCCGGAACGTAGATCGACGCCTCGCCTTGCAGGCACGCCATGCCGACCTACTTGACGACCGTGGCTATGTCTCTGCCGCCAAATGCAAGACCTTCACTACTGCTGGAATTCGACAGGAAAAAGCCGATTCGAAGAAGCGTAAATCAAACCCAAACGTTGTGTCGGAGAGTGAGGACGCAGATCTCACCGAAGTGGAAGAGCAAGCTGAGCCACAAGACGGAGACGCCTTATGCTTGGCCCCGAAGCGTCGCCGGAGTGGGTCAGCAGCTTCGTTGTCTCCGTCTGGAACTCTCTCTCCCGAGTCATCACTTTCGACTGACGAACATCCTGTCCAAGTGGAGTCTACAGGTTCTACGCTGGCACAAGAGTGGCTGGACGTAGAACGCAAGCGCTCCGATCCATCTGGCTTATTTGAAAAAGAGCGCGAGTGGATTCAGGAAGTATGGAATGGCAAGAGTATGAGTGGGAATGAGGTTCTCCGGTTTCTGCAGGGTATTGGTCACGAGATAATAGATAATGAGGCGGACTGAGTAGACACTTGGGTAGAATACTAGCGCTCTAAAATACCCTTTCTATCGTCGCGTTATTATCTATCTGTTAGTGTAGATTACTAAATCTAAATGCTTGTAGAAGCTATTCTATAATTAGCTGCGAGATATCCTAAATCCTAGTCTAGAATTAAATAGAGATAATTAATTTTTTAAAAATTAAAGAACGCTTTTTAATAAATTAAAGTTGTATATTTTATAGAATTACATAAATTATTATAGTCTATAGTTATAAATAAGTAATAATTAATACTTTAACTTGTCTAATTATAAGGTAATATTGTGTAGTTTACATTATTATTTATTATAAAATTTAAGTTAAGATTTATATAATAATATATATTAATAGTATTAAGCTATAACATAAGTTTGTCTAGAGAAGCTATAACTAAGTATAAAAAGACTAATCTTCTAGAATAGACTAGGTTTTTTACTTAATTCTAAGTTACGTTTAAACTTTTAAAGTAAAGTAAGTAAATTAGTACTTTATCTTTATACTAGTAACAAATTAAATCTTATATATTATTAATACTTATATTCTTTACTTAAATACTAGAATAGTGCTTTATCTATAATAGTAAACTTAGATAAAGCTTAGACTTAGACCTAAGAAAGTTTTACTAGTAGTACTAATTTTAATCTATATTATAGTAGTTAAATTCTTACTATACTATTAGACTTAGTAATACTTCTATAAGTATAATATTATTTACTCTTACTTATTTAATATAGAAATACTATTTCTAAGTTTAGAAAGCTCTAGAAATATATATATAAAAAATAACACTTTTTACTTAATATAAGAAGTGTATAGGAAAGTAAAGAAAGAAGCTAAAGTAAGAACTTACTATACTTTAGTATAGTAAGTTCTTAATAATCTACTTTACTAGGAGTAATAATACAGTCTTTACAGTTAGTAGTAATAAGAAAAAAGAGCCTTAATAGAGAAATAGAAAGCTAGAAAAAGACTTAGTTATTAGAAAGATAATAAGTTATATTAGATATTAAGTATAGAGAAAAACTTTAATCTTAAAACTATTAAAAGTTTATTATAATATAAAAGAATACCTAAATAATATAGTTAATTATATTATAAGAAATCTTAAATACTAATTATTATAACCTAACTTTTTATTTATTCCTATTAGTTGGTATTAGTCCTTAGTAATATTAATAATAACTTATTTTAGTAATAAACCTATTCTTTAACTTACATAAGTACTTTTAATATTCCTAGATAGTAGAATAAGTCCTAGTTTAAATAGATAAATAGGTAATAGAGTTAATAACTTAGAAGCTTCTATAGTCTAGACTAGTGTAATTAAAAAAACCGTTTAAAGACCTCGTATCTATTACTATTATTACTTTATTAAGATAACCTTTTCTAGTAAGTTCTTACGTTATTTAAGTTCCTTTAGAAGAAGTATTCGTTTCTGATTTTAAATAATAAAATAAATCTAGATTACTAGAAGGTTTATTACTAATATTTTAGGTTAATATAAAGAGTTAGTCTAAGGAGTATAGCGTAATATCTAACTATTATAAATAAATATAATATTTAAATCTTTAATTAGCCTTTGTTTAGTAGATATAAAGTTTAAGCTTAAAGTATATAGTAGCTAAAACTTCTTATAGCTATATTTTAATAATTTATTCTAACCTCTATCTAAAAAGTAAATTATTAAATAACTTAGTTAAAAGTAATATATATCTTCTTTTTTAAAGAAGTTAGTTGTATAATCTTTTTTCTTTTATTTTAAATATAAATCTTAATATCTATAGAAAGTTATCTTTATACTTGTTATCAGCAAAGTAAATCTAAGGAATTACAATAAATTTTTTTTTCTAATACACTTATATTATAATAGATCTTTTAGTAGTTAATATTTTATAATTACTTCTTTACCTTATAGTCCTTATTACTCTAATAAATAGTTTTATTATAACTATAACTAAGCTTTGTATAGCTAGTTTAATATACTCTAAAGAAGCTCTATAATAAACCCTTGTACTGTTTTAAAAATTACTTTTTAGCTTAGCTTTTAATTAAAAATACTCTAAAATAATTAGTCTATTAGAGAATTAGTAAAAGTATTAAAAGCAAATCTATTCTATTACTCTAATTAAAGGTAATTTAGTTATAAAGTCTAAGTTCCTGAATTTATATTAATTTATAAAGACGTTATAAGAACAAAACTTTATTATAGAACTTTTAATCCTATAATCTTAGTTTCGACTATTAAAAAAGCTCTATATTATATGAACTAAGATTTCTATTAAATATAAAGGCAATTATAATTTTTTATACTTTAAATTTCTTTTCTGCTATATAACTCCTATTTTACAATTCTATTTTAATATCTAACACTACTATAATTATTATATAGATATATCTATTTAGTTATTTTAAGATTCTCTTAATTATATAAGTAGTAATAATTAAAGAATATTACTTAGAATCTAAGTATTATTTTAGGTTTATAGCGTATTTATGCTTGTAGTATAGGCAGATAGACGCAATACAGTAAGAATCTAATATAGTAACTTAGTATAAAAGCTAATACCTAGCCTCTTTTTACACAGTAAATATTAGTAGGAGTATATAGTAAAGGTAACAGAAAGCTAATTAGTATACTGTCTCTTAATAACTAGCTACTTAATATACTAATATAGATATATAGTTAAGAGCCTAGGTAGTAATTAAAGTTGAGTTTAGCTTTAGGTTATAAACTGTAGTTAAGTTAAAAAAACTCTTTAATTAACTAGTAATCTTAAATATATAACTAGGTACTAATAGTTTATATAGATAAGCTAGTACATAAATATCCTTTATACCTTAAGAGTTAAAATAAACCTTTATTTATCTATCTATCTATCTTATCTTATCTTTCTTTACTACTAAGATTATACCTAATTAATAATATAATTCTATTATTACAACCTAGGAGTTCCTACGCTATATCTTATAGTAAACTAATAATTAAAGAATTAACGTAAGTAATTACTAGTACTAGTATAGTACTTTAGATATCTCTAGTAAGATCTCTAAAGACCTAGTTAGGTAGTAGGAGGAAATAAAAAGTATTACTTAGTATAACAGTAATACCTTTTACCTAAAAGATAAAGATATCTTACAGCACTTTAAGGTTAATAAGAGACTTAGGGTATAGCTTTATAAAGTTAAAGTTTAGCTCTTTCTTATATAAGTTTATAAAACTAATAAGGCTTTCTTTAATATTTAGCTCTTTTAACTTAATAAGCTTGCTACTAAGTAGTGTAATAAAGCTACTCTAACTAAAAATAAAAGCTACTTTAAGTAAGCTTTTATAGATCCTAGGTACACTGCCTAGAAAAAGAGAATTATAGTAGTAATCTAAAAGGTATAATACCTTACTACAAAGCTATATAATTAATATAGAATAAGGACAAAGCTAGTTAATTTTAAAGTAGTAGTAATAGTAACAGTAACAGTAATAGTAATAGAAATAGAAAGTAGAGGGTTGCAACTAGGTTAAACTTTAGAATAAAAACTAATAAACAATTAAAATGCGTACACAAAAATACAATAATAAGATTACACATTAATCTCTGTCCTCTAGGGTAGAATCTAAGTATAAAAGCTATTATCTTACCTTAAAACCTAGTATAAGTATAAAGAAAGATAAACTTAGTAAGTTAGTACCTAGTTACTCTCACTATTTACTTTAAAGTTTTACTATAAGACTTTAAAATTCAAAATCTTTATATTTTAACTAAGCTTTAATTCTAATTTAACTTACGTTTTTGTTAGTAAGTTTAGAGCTAAAAAGATATTTTTTTTATAATTTAAACATCTATAGCTTATATAACTAGATTAATTTTAAAAGTAACTATAACTTTTTACTTTTAATTAGCTACGTTAGTTATATAGCTTTTTTAATTACTTAAGTATATTCTCTATTTACTACTAGTTTATATTAAACTTTAGCTAAAGAAGAAGTTTATTTATTCTAATACATTTAAGCAAGTATCTACAATAATAGACTAATAGGAAAAATAATTAATAACAGCTTCCTAGTATATTATAGCTTTCTTTTATTACTTTTAAAAGTTAATACTATATTTAGTTAGGCTAGAAATAAGCTTCTATACTTAAGCTCTATATAAAACTTATAAAAGATTAGATTAAATTTATCTTACTAAATACTTATAATTGCTAATACTAGAATATACTTATAACTTTTAAAGCTGTTATATATAGTTGTATAGTACGTTAAGAAATAATTAAATTGTAGATAAAGGTCTAGAGACTATATTTATATAAAAACTTAATTTTAGAAATTAATTATCTAGTAATAAAACTAATACTATACTTACTATACACTATAGAACTTAACAAAAAAGTAAATCCATATTAAATTATACTTATAGTCTATTAATATTATTATAGTAATTTATATACTAAATCTTTTTAGGTTTTACTCTCTTTGTAAGTTCTTACTCTAAGTTTTGTATCTTTATAGAGTCTAAATATCTATAATATTATATATTTAAGAAAAATAATTTTAAAGTTTTATAGAACTTTTTCTTATTTCTTATAGTTTAGTTTATTAATCTAAATCCCTATTAAGATTTAAGCTAAATTAGAAGAATATTAGTTAATAAAATTATTAAGGCAAGGTTTTTTACACTATTTAGATTAATTAACAAATAGTTTCAAGAATTTTAGGAACTATAGGAAACTTATATAATTTTTTCTCTAACATTATAAAAGATTAAGAGTTTTAAAATCCTAATTATTAAGATTTAAATTCTTAGGTTTAAAGTTTTGTATTACTTATAAAACAGAAGTTTAAAGTGTTTATTTACTTATTAAAGCTAAGTAAATACTATCTTAATATTAGGTTACCCTTACGAATCTTTACTATATTACGTCTATTCTCTATATTATAAGGTACTAAGACGTTATAAGTATAAATCAGGAAAATAGTCTCTATAAACTCTAGTAATATGCTATCTTAACTACTCAAAATCAATTATCTAGCTAATATTCTAGGGAAGTTAAATTTGCTTTTGTTCTAAAATCTTGCTCTAGTTTCTATATAATAGAAACTAATATAGATTATAATTTCCTTAACAGTTAGTTATTATAAGTATGTAATTTAAGGTTTTTAGGTATATCTTATAAAGAAACTACCTTAAACACATTAGTTGAATATAAACAAATAATATAATAAATTAAGTATTAATAACGTAATTATACTTGCTAATTATATAGATTTGCTTTGAGATATTTAAAAACTAGTAAATTCTAGAATAAAACTATTCTTAACAATTATAGTAATAGAAATAGTAAGAATAATAATAACTGTAAATATAACAAAGAAATTACAAGAAATAATATTATTTTACTACTTTAACTAGTAAAAAAATAAGTACTCACCTAAAAGTAAAATATCTATAATATTTAGTTTTAAAAGTACTTTAGTTTTATAAGATCTTATTTAAATAGCTTTAATAGTAATGGTAAAACTTTTATTATTATCTTCTACTATAAGTAAATTAGAACTATAACCTTACTTACGTATAGTCTCTAAACTAATATCTTATAAATCTAGTTAGTAAGACTAACTCTAAGTCTTATAAGAAGATCATTATTAAAGATGGTTTACTAGTAACTATTAATAAAAATATAATTTTTAGAAATCTATTATAAACTTACTATAGAGCAAAAGTTAAAAGTATAAATAGATAGAATTTTCAACGTAGCTACATTACTAATAGATAATCTATTATCCCTATAAACTTACTTAATAAAAATAGGTAACTTTTAATACTACAATTAAGTATCTTACTAAAAATCTAGAATTATATATAATACAAAACTGAACTAAAGTTAAGAGAAAGTTATTTATATTAGATATTTACTTAAGAATAATCTTACAAACTCTAGATTAGTTACTACTAGAGTAATAAAATTAAAATACACTGCATAAAGAGTACTAAAGGACTTAAAACTTAGTAAATAATAGAAATATGTTATTTTAACAAAGAATACTTAACTTAGTAGTTTTAATAGTTAAAGCAGTCTTAATAACTACTGTAGTACGAAGTTAATATTTAAAAAAAAACAGAGTCTATTATAACCCTAGTAGATAAAGACTATTCTTTATAGATAGTTTAAAACATAGGTAGTATTTTCAAGTTTTGAAAATTATAAAGTATATAATATATATATTAAAGTAAATTATTAATTATTTTTATTAAGTCTAGTAATAATGTAATAACTACTTTTTTCTTAAATTAGAAGTTGTTTTTGTTTAGCTCTAATACAAGCTATTGTAGTCTTTAATAAGCCTTTAGAATATAACGTATTCTAGGATTATAGCCTATTTATACTTGTCCTAAAAGCAGATAGACATAATATAGCAAGAATTTAATATTAAATATCTTTATAGTAGCTATTACTTGTCTAGCTTTAACATAGCCAAATTTTGCAAAAGTATATAGTAATAGAGGTAGAGAGCTAGTAGGCTTTCTTTAAAGAAATAGCTACTCTTTATACTAATACAGGTAGATCTTTTAAAACGTTAGTAGCTTTATAAATTAAAGAAGAGTTTAAATTTAGATTAAAATCTATAGTTAAGTTTTATAAAATCTTTAACACTAAATAAGTATAAGAAGATAGGTATTCTAGAGGTATATATTAATACTAACATATATATAATCTTGAACTATATACTTAAGGATCTTTAGAAGAAAGTAGGTAATAACAGATTAAATAAATAAGCAAGGAAGAAAGTATTACTAAGACGTAAGTAATTAAAATACAACTTACGTTTATAAATACATTGAACAATTATTATTTATATCGAAAACCTTTCCTACCCATAACTCTATTTAATTAGAACAGCTAAAAATAAAAATTAGTATTTAGTTTATAGAGTATGTAAACTTATAGTAAGAGTAGATAAGAGAAATATAGTAATAATAAAGTAAAGTAACTTACTATAAAGGCTAATATATTGCTTCTCTTTATATACTAAGAATAAACAAGTATATACTGTAATAGTAATATATTACTTATGTTTTGTGTTAAAAGAATTACCTACTTAATATACTAATTTAGGCACGTATTAAAGATCTTAGGTAGCTTTAAATATATATTAGCTTTGTATTATATTAGAAATAATTGTAAAAACACAAATCTTTTTAATAGATAAGTATTAATAAATACAGAACTGCTGTTAAGAAGTTTTAATACTACCTATTATTTAAGACTATTAAGAAGATTTTAAGTACAAGTCTTTACTACTGTTAGATTTAAATAATAAATAGTTATTAAAGATAATTGAAAATTTGTTAAGTAGAAAATATAAGAAAAAATTGTAATATTATATTAAAGTGCTAACTTTACGTATAAGATAAAGATATATAAAAATACTTAAAAGTAAATACAAGACTTAAAGAACAGCTTTATAAAGTTAAATTTTTAACTTTATATAAACTATACTTATAGAATTAATAAAGCTCTATTAAGTGCTTAGCTACTAATACTATATTAGCTTAGAATTAAGTAGTTTTAAAACACTACTTTAACTAAATATCAAAGTTGCCTAAAAGTAGGCTAATATAAGGTTTAAGTATATTACCTAGATTATTACTATTATAATAGTAACTTAATATAAAGAAAACTAAAATAAGAATTTATATAAATATTATAAAGTAAAGAAAACGCTAGTTTTACTTTAAGGTAGTAGTAACAGTAATAGTATTAGTAATATTAATAGTTATAGTAGTAGTAGTAATCATTATAACTGCGAAAGTAATAAGAAGTATAGAAGAATAAAAATTAGAATGTAAGTAAACTCTAACTATTAAAGCTAGTATAAATAAGTAAGAAAATAAAATTAGTACCAAGATACTAACAAAATTTTAGATATAATAGTAATATAGAATGTTTTGTTTATATCCTAGTAAGTTAATATAGAATATAAGATATAATTTAACCTAAGAGCAGCGTAATCTAACAAGATTTGAAAATTCCTAACTAATTAGTAAAGTTAAAATAATTATAAATTACTAAATACTAAATAATCCCTTTATTAAAACTACGCTCTATTACCTTCTTGAACTAGAGTACTTAAGGAAGTATATTATATTACTATTTTATTTAAGCTGCGTATGTATTAAAAAAGCTAAATAGATTTGTTTTTAGTAGGTTTATAATATTATTCTAGGGTTATAGCGTATTTATGCTTAAAATCTTGGCAGATCTATACAATATAGTAAGAATATAATATAGAAACTTAGTATAGAAGCTAATACTTAGCGATTTTTTATATAGTAAATATTAGTAAGAGTATAGAGTAATAGTAGTAAAGAACTAATTAGCTAATTCTTAATAACTAGCTACTTAATACACTAGTAGATATAAATATTTAAAGGTTTAGGTAGCTATTAGTTAAAGTATAGTTTAGTTATAAACCTTAGATTATATTACAAACTATAGCTATATTATAAGAAGCTTTTAATTAACTAGTAATTCTAAATATATAAGTAAACTAGTTATAGAGAGAGTTAATGTAATAATAGTTTTTATAAGTCAGCTAGTATATTAATATTTTGTATACCTTAAAAGTAAAAATGTTAATTTAACTATCTATTTATTTTTTTATCTTTATCTTATCTTATCTTTTTTTATAACTTATATTTATACTTAACTAATAGTATAATTTTATTAGCTTAGCTTAGAGGTCTTTGTACTATATCTTATAGTAGACTAATAATTAAAGGAATAAAGTAAGTAATTACTAGTTCTAGTATAATACTTAAGATATCTTTAGTAAGATCTTAAAGGACCTAGTAAAGTAGTAAAAGAAAATAAAGAAATTTACTTAGTTTAATAGTAACATATCTTACTTAGGTTATTTAGATATTAAGTAGTACTTTATACTTTTTAGAAGGCTAAGAGTAAAGCTTATTAAAGTTAGGGTTTAGCTCTTTCTTATATAAGTTTATAAAACTAAGAGGGCTTTGTATAATACTTAGCTTTTTTAACTTAACTAGCTTACTAATAAGTAGTAAAATAATACTGCTTTAACCCTAGATAATAGTAGCTTTAAGTAAGCTTTTATAGATTTTAAGTTATTTAATTCAAAGATAGGATTAGTAGAGGTAGTTAGGTAGGTACAGAACCTCTATACACTGCTAGCAGTATATAGACTTGTAAATGTTAGAGTAATAATAATTATAATAGTAATAGTATTAGTAATAGTAATTAAAGCAGAGAGCTAATAATATAGAAAGACTTTAAACAGGTTAAACTATAGATACTGTAGTTAGAGTAGATAAAAAGAACTAATAGGTAATTAAAACACGTAGAAAACTAATACAGAATAGTAATGTTATATATTATTACCTGTCTTTTAGAAAAGTTTTTAATTTATTTATTTATCTACTTAAGTTGTTAGGAAGACTAGTGAGTTTTTTAAAATATAGCTTTGTATAGAAGCTACTACTTTATATAATTTTAGAAGATAAGTTATTATATAATTTATTAGTTCTACTTATATAGAGTTTACTAGTATTTTATGTAAGCGTTTTTATTTCTATATTTATCTCTTTATTAGTATACTTTAAATACTAAGTAGTTATCTACTGTTTTAAGTTCTTTTAGGTATATAAAAAGCTTTAATATTTTTCCTTTTTTTTCCTTTATTACCTTAAATAGAAAATAATAGTAATCCTAGCTTTTAAATATACAACACTAGACTCTATAAATAAGAAAGATAGAATTAGACTTTTTACTTTAAAAAGCTTAACTTTAGTATATAAATTTCTTTTACATTACAACTAGTATAATATCTAACTACTTAGGCAACTCTTTTAGATTAAAAAATAGAGTCCTTTATTAGTTTTTCTTATAGGTAAATATCTCTATAGACAAATCTTAAATACTAGTTAAGAGAGATATATTTAATAATTTAGGTAAACTTTGCAGAATAAAGCAAAATTACAATATAAAACAATTAAGATAAGTTAGTTTATTAATTATATAGTAAGTATATCTACTAGTATTCTTAGCTCTTATAGCTAATAGTATCTAGTTTTTAAGAGTCTTAGTTCGCGATTCTGTGTAATGCTGAATAAATAATTATTAATCTTTAATTCCTTTGTCTAGGATAATTATTAAACTATAAAGAGAAAAGTAATATAGTATATTGAAACTAAAAAAAAAACTATCTTGAGTATAGTTAATTGCTTTAAACTAGAATCCTGTAAATAGCAGTAATAAGTAAGAACTTTAATAAGAACTAATAAATATTATATATTATTAAAAATAAGTTAGATTAAGTATATAGCTAGAGGTAGTAGTAACAAGAATTTAACAGAATGAGTTATTAGAATAAATTAAAAAAGGTTTAACTTTACTAGTTTTAGAGCCTCTTAACTAAGTTTTATAAGAAATACTAGTATATAAATAATTAACTGCCTTAGGATAAGGTAAATAAATTAATAAATTTTTATTCTCTTACTATTACCTAGAAGGCTGTAATAACTATAGCTTTTACTATAGTAGCTTAGGTTTTTAAAGGTTATAAACCTAAAATATCTAAAGTTTTTCTTTAATTCTTATAACTTAAAGTATTATAACGAAATCTAGTAAAACTAGTTAAAAATAAAAGTTTCTAAAATGTATTTTTCCAATTAATAATTACATCTATCTTCTTTTATTCGCGTTATAATCTAGATTGTTCAAAGACTACCTAATATAGCTACTAGTACAAAGAGATATAATATAATTATATTACTGTTTAAATTATAAGCTATATAGAATAGTGTAAGTCTTATAATAGCTTAACTATCTTTTTTTACCTTTTAAATAAATAAGCTAGCCTGTTTTACTATAGCTATTTACTTTTTAGTCTTAATAGGACAGAGGTTAATATCTTATAGTAGTACTTTACATCAGTTTTATATGCGCTTTAATTACTAATTAGTTCTTATGCTTTATAATAATTAGAGTAGCTAAAGTATTGCCTAGTTATAAGTTATTAAACCTCTGCTCTCTATTATTATAACTATAAATATTACTATTACGTCTACCTATAAGTTAGCTCTATTCTTATAATATATTTATTCCGTAGTCTACAGTAGAGTTTTATAAGTTTTAAATAACTTCTAGAAATTTTCTTTATTAGGTATAATACCTAAGGTCTCTAAAAGTTTACTTAATATACCTTTTTTTTATAGTTAAAACAATTCTATACGCTACTTAGTAGTAAAGCTATTTAGTTAGAAAACTCAGGTACTTAAGAAGCCTTATTAGTCTTAAAAACTTTTATAAAAAAGAACTAAAGTCTTACTTTAAAGAACTATACTTAAAATATATTATTAAACTTAAAGTACTATTAAGTATCTAAATTTGTATAAGTAAAAAGTATTACTATTATACTAAGTAGTACTCTCTATTTTCTTTTATTACTAAATAAAGTCTTAAAAATCTTATAAGAGATATTTAAAGGGTTATACTACTTCTAGTATTTTTTTAATTTATTTCTTTAATTATAAGTTTACTAATAGACACAGTTTAAAGACTTTTAGGCTATACTAATAAGATTACTTTATAAGCTTAGCAGATGCTTAGTAGTAAAGTAAATTAAAATAGATAGTTTAATAGGCAAAGATCTCTGCTATTAAAGTATAATAAATAGTCTTTTTTAGCCTTATCTATATAAACTACTATTACTTAAACAACCTCTAAAGCTAATATAGAGTATATATTTAAAATTACAAGTTAATTTAAAAGTTTTTATAACCTAGTAATAGTTAATAGTATAAATTAGATTTTTAAACTAAGCTAAACCTTAACTAAATACTAGCTAGGCTACTTAATATACGTCTTTATTAGTATACTATAGAAAGTTCTAGTAAAAGACTATTACCTTACTTTAAATAACTGTTATTATACAATTTTAATCATAATAACTATATATAAAGAGGCTAGGTAAAAGCTTCTATAGAATGTAATTAGACTAAAGATCTATAATATTATATAAATAGAATCGTAGAATAAGCCTAAATACACTATAACCCTAAAACTATCTACTTTTAATTTCTAAAGAACAAAGTTTAATATATCAGGTTATTATTATATTAATAGTAATATACGTGTCTTAAGTACTTAATACTTTTTATTAGAATTTATTTTAGGTTTATAGTATATTTATGCTTATAGTACAGGCAGATATAAATAATACAGTAAAAATCTAATATAGTAACTTAGTATAGAAGCTAATACCTAGCCCCTTTTTGTATAGTAAATATTAGTAAAACTATATAGTAAAGGTAATAAAGAGCTTATTAGCTATTTCTTAACAATTAGCTACTTAATATACTAATATAGATACGTATTTAAGAGCCTAAGTAGTAATTAAAGTTTAGTTTAGCTTTAGGGTATAAACTATAGTTAAGTTAAGAGAACTCTTTAATTAACTAGTAATTCTAAATATATAACTAAGTAATATTAGTTTATATAGATAAGCTAGTATATAGATATCCTTTATACGTTAGAAGTTTAATTCTAAATACTTTATCTATTTATATATATATGTTATTTTGTTTTTCTTTACTACTAAGATTATACTTAATTAATAATATAATTATATTAGTATAGCTTAGGAGTTCCTGTATTATATCTTATAATAAACTAATAATTAAAAGATTAATATAAGTAATTACTAGTACTTGTATAGTACTTTAGATATCTTTAGTAAGATCTCTAAAGACCTAGTTAGGTAATAAGAGAAATTAAAAAGAATTACTTACTATAATACTAATATATTTAACTAAAGTAATTTAAATTTTAAGTAGTACTTTATACTTACTAAAAGGCTTAAAGTAAAGTTTTATAAGATTAAAGTTTAGCTATTTTATAAATAAGTTTCTAAAGCTAATAAAGCTTTCTTTAATACTTAGCTTTTTTAACTTAATAGCTTTACTACTAAGTAGTATAATAATACTATTTTAACTAAAAGTAAAATGAAATTTAGATAAGCTTTTATAAGCCCTAAGTATATAACCTAAAAAAAAGACCTATAAAAGTAATTTAAAATTTACAAAACTTTACTATATAACTTTAAAATTAAAATAAAAAGAGGATAAAGTTAGCTAATCTTATTAAGAAGTAGTAGTAAAGGTAATAGTAATAGCAATAGTAAGAAGAAGTAGAAGGCTTATAACTTATAACTAGGTTTAACTTTAGCTACTATAGTTAGTATAAATATATAATAATAACTAATAAGTAATTAAAACGCGTGTGTAACTAAAATATAATAGTAATATAATATATTAGTCTCTGTCCTTTAGGGTAATATACTGGTATAAATATATTTCTTAAAGCCTATATAACTATTACTAAATATTTAGTTTAGTAAGAAACCCTAAATTATATAATAAACTTAAACTAAATAATAAAATCCCCTTAACTAAGTAGTAATTTTAAATATATAATTAGGGTAACTTTAGTAGAGTTATAGATAGTAGAAGTTTATATAAATAAGCTAGTATAGAAATATACTTTTTACTTAAGAAGTCTTTACTTATCTATCTTATCTTTCTCTCTAACTATAATTATAGCTTATTAAATATATAAATTTATTAGTATAGCCTACATATTTTTATACTATCTCTTATATTAATCTAATAAGTAAAGAATTAAGAAAAGTAATTTTGAGTACTAGAATATTACTATCAATATCTCTAAATATTATACTAGAAATTTAGTTATATAGTAGAAAGAAATAAGGAGTATTACTTAGTATAATAGTAATACCTTTTACTTAAAAAATAAAAACATCTTATAAAACCTTAAGCTTAGTAAAAAACTCTAAGTTTAGCTTTAAAAAATTAGAGTTTAGCTTTCTCTTATATAAGTTTATAAAACTACTAAGGCTTTTTATAATACTTAGCTTTTCTAACTTAATAAGCTTTCTACTAAGTAGTAAAATATTACTACTTTTACTATATATAAAAGCTACTATAAGTAAGCTTTTATAGATCCTAGGTATACTACCTAGAAAAAAAGAATTATAGAAGTAATCTAGGAAGGATAAAACCTTACTATAGAACTATAGTATTAATAAAAAATAAAAACGCAGCTAAAGGTAATAGTAATAGTAATAGTAATAGTAATAGTAATAGTAATAGTAATAGTAATAGTAATAGTAAAAGTAATAGTAATAGTAATAGTAATAAGAGGCAGAGGGTAATAATTGTATTACTAGGATAATCTTTAGCTAAAAAAAAACTAGTAAGTAATAAAAACACGTGCGTAACTAAAATATAATAATAATATAATATATTAATACCTGTCTTCTACAAAAAGATAGACTGTATAATAAAATGCTAGGTAGTACTATCTATATTTTAATACTAGATTAAGCCTTTGTTATATTATATAGATTTTAGTTAACAATTGCTAATAGGCTGTAAATAAAATATAAGAATTAATATTTAATAATTACGAAACTTAACTCTAATAATAAACTGCCTAGCTTCTTAAATATATATTTATACTAGTGTTTAAGGTAGATTAGTACTATAGTATAGCTATCTTACTTTCTACTACTATAATACTATATATTTACTAATTGCTTTAATATAAAACAGGCTAGGTATTAGCTTCTACCTTAAGGAACTATACTTTTATTTTACTATATTCTATATTTCTACTTATTATTTTTAGTTTATAGCGTAATTATACTTAAAGTATAAGTAGATAGACATAACATAGTATAAATCTAGTATAGTAACTTAGTATTATTTTAGGTTTATAGCGTATTTATGCTTATAGTATAGGCAGATAGATACAATATAGTAAGAATCTAATATAGTAACTTAGTATAGAAGCTAATACCTAGCCCTTTTTTATATAGTAAATATTAGTAGGAGTATATAGTAAAGGTAATAGAGAGCTAATAAGCTATTTCTTAATAACTAGCTACTTAATATACTAATACAGACGTATATTTAAGAGTCTAAGTAGCTATAAGTTAAAGTTTAGTTTAGTTATAAACCTTAGTTTATATTATAAACTATAGCTAAGTTATAAAGACTTTTTAATTAGCTAGTAATTTTAAATATATAATAAGCAGCTTAAGAGGAGGTCTAAGTAATAATAGTTTATATAAGTAAGCTAGTATATATAGATCTTTTATACCTTAAAGCCTTTTAACCTATTTTTTATTTTATCTTTAATCTTATTTTACTATAACTAAGATTATATACTTATAATATAATACTATTACTAAAGCCTAGACGTTTAAGTGCTGTATTTTATAGTACATTAGTAAGGTATAAATTACTATATATAATCTTTAATACTATTATAATACTTTAGATATCTATAGTAAGATTTCTAAAGACCTAACTAGATAGTAAGAAGAGATAGAGAGTATTACTTAGTATAATAGTAATATATTTTCTATAAAAGATCTAGATATCTAGTAGCACTTTTAAGTTAATAAAAGGCTTAGGGTAAAGCTTTATAAAGTTAGGGTTTAGCTCTTTCTTATATAAGTTTATAAGGCTAATAAGGCTTTTTTTAATACTTAGCTCTTTTAACTTAACTAGCTTACTACTAAGTAGTATAATAATACTACTCTAACTCTAGATAAGAGCTACTTTAAGTAAACTTTTATAAATTTTAAGTATTATAATTTAAAGATAAGATTAGTAGTAGTAATTAAGTAGGTATAGTACCTATATACACTGTTAGCAGCATAAGGACTAGTAACTATTAGGGCAATAGTAATAGTAACAGCAATAATAGTAATAGTAATAGCAATAGTAATAGCAATAGGAAGTAGAGGGCTAATAATATAGAAAGTTTGTAACTAGGTTAAACTTTAGCTGCTGTAGTTAGTGTAAATAATAAGAACTAATAAGTAATTAAAACGCGTGCGTAACTAAAATATAATAGTAACGTAACATATTAATCCCTGTCCTCTAGGGCTTAAGCCTTTTATTAAGTATAAAATACTACTTAATATCTAAATTACTTAAGTAAAATATATTACTATTATACTAAGTAATTCTTTTTTTTTTTTTACTACCTAATTAAGTGTTAAAGATCTTCCTAGAGATTTCTAATATATTATACTAGTACTAGTAATTACTTACTTTAACATTTTATTTATTAGCTTACTATAAAATATAATATAGAAACTTCTAGGCTGCGCTAATAAAATTATGTTATTAGTTAAATATAATCTTAATTATAAAGAAAGATAAGATAAATTAAATAAAATAATGAAATAAATAGATTAAGTATTTAAATCTTAACTTCTAAGGGGTATAGTATATTAATATACTAGCTTATTTATATAAACTAATATTACCTATACCTCCTCTAAAGCTGCTATAATAAAATATTTAAAATTACTAGTTAATTAAAGAGTTTTTCTAACCTAGCTATAGCTTATAATTTAATCTAAGGTTTATAAATAAACTTACCGTTTATTAATAGCTACTAGGCTTTTAAATATACGTCTGTACTAGTATATTAAGTAACTAGTTATAAAAGAAACAGTATTATAATCAGCTATTAATTCCTATTACTATATACTTTAACTAATATTTACTATTTAAAAAGGGGCTAGGTATTAGCTTCTATACTAAGTTACTATATTAGATTCCTACTATCTTATATCTATCTGCTTACACTAAAAGTATAAATACGCTATACACCTAAAATAATAAAGCTATACTAATAGAATTATATTTTTAGTAAAGTATAATCTTAGTTATAGAGAAGAATAAGATAAGATAGATAAGATAGATAAATAGATAGATAAAGTATTTAGTTCTTAACTTTTAAGGTATAAAGAATACTTATATATTAGCTTATCTAAATAAACTGTTATTCCCTATATCTTTTCTAGAGTTACCTTAGTTATATTATTAAGATTGCTAGTTTATTCAAAGGTTTTAATAACTTAGCTATAGTTTATAATATAATATAAAGTTTAATACTAAACTTAACTTTAACTTATAACTGCCTAAGCTCTTAAATATATTTCTATACTAGTATATTAAATAGCTAATTATTTACAGACAGCTAATTAGCTCTAAAAAACATTAGGTTTATAGTATATTTATACTTATAGTAAAAGTAGATAGATATAGTATTGAAATAATCTTCTAGTATAACTTAGAATAGAACCTAATATATAGCTCCTTATTACACAGTAAAAATTTGTAAGGGTATAGATTAATAGTAATAAAGAGCTAATTAGTAAACTATTTATATATAACTAACTAGTTAATAGACTAGTATAGATATATAATTAAGAACCTAGGTAGAAATTTGTTAAAGTATAGTCTAGTTATATACTCTATTTTATATTATAAATTATAGCTAAGTTAGATAAACTCTTTTTACCACTTAATAATTAATTTAGATAAAGAGTAGCTTTAGATAGCTATTATTAGAGAGTATAACCTAAGCTACTTTTACTAGGTCTTTTAACTTATTATTTAAGATCTTATAAGTTGCCTAAAAAACGAGATTCTTTATCTATAACTGTAATAATAGCTAGCTAGAGTATCGCTTATTATTAACGTTGCCTATAAAGTTAAACTTCTTGTGTAGGTGCTAGATTATATATATACTCTAGCTTAACACTTTAAAAACTATAGAGTACTGTATATTACTACTTATTTTTCTAAATACTTAATTTTTTTTATAGTATTTATATTATAGCTATAAGAGGATGTTTACTGTAGTTTTTATTAACTCTATAAAGCTACTACTAAAATTAAATAGAGTATAAAAAAAAGAAGGTATTTAGTAGAATAAAAATTAGTCCTTTACTTAAGAGAAACCTTTAATATATAATTAGATACTTAAATTTTAATTTTTCTATATTATTAAGTTTTTAAACCTCTTCTACTTTAGAAAATAGGTAATAATATATTAAAAGGTTTTTTAGTTTAGAAATCTAGATAATCTTAATACTTCTTAGATTATAAAATTATTACCTTAAATAATAGCTAATATTATTGTAGTTTTAGCGTTATTATTAGTCTTTTCTTTCTTAGTATATACTATTAATCTTACTATTGCTATTTCTAATTTAATAACTATTATACCTTCCTACCTTTAAGCTAGTATTAGAAAATTAAAAGTTCTAAATAAATTTAATACTAGAAAGTATTTTGATTTACTACGTAAAATAACCTTTTATAGGAAATACTAAGTTTTAGTAGCTATTACTTAAAGTTTTAGTAGTATAAGTTTACTACCTAGAGGCAAATAAGTAATTATTACTGCCTAGATATTAACTAAAGATTTATTATTTTAGTAACTTATAGAAAAAACTTAGAAGTTTTATTTTATTAGGCTTAACTTTAAGTAAGTAATTAATAATAAGATTTAAGATAATATTAACATTTTATATTAAGATTAAACTAGTATTTATCTAAGTTAAACTTTTTAATTTTTACTACTACCTTGGTACGTCCTAATAAATATTACTTAAAAAAATTTAAGAAATAGTTAGGTTAGAGTAGTATCTTATTTGATACGTTTACGTATTAATTTTCATTATTATTAAAAGTATAGATCCTTAAGATACACAAGTAGGATTATATTACTAGTAAGGAAAAGAAATAGTTAAAAGAAATATAAAATAAACAGAAATTTAAAAAAATCAAAACTCTTATAGTATTATATATTTATTAATCTTAGCTGATAAATATTAACTTAAATACATTATACTTAACTTAAACCTTGTCTAGTTAGCTCTTAAATTATAGCCTTCTATATAGAATTTTTCACTTTATAGCTAGAGTGTAACTTTATATTTAAAGGGTTAGAACTTCTAAAACACAATATAATTACTACTTAGAATGTTAACTAAATAGCTACAAGAGTATATTAGGGAATATACTACTATAATATTAGGTATCAAACTCTCGTCTAAATACTAAAAACTTATAATCTTATAAATATCTATTCTATACCTATAACGGTTAAGTTTTAGCTTAGATAGTAAAATTATATATAATACTCTTTTTAATGTCTATGTTTTTATTTTTACAATATATTTAAGAACACTATGGCCTTAATATAGGTAGTTAATCTAAACTTTTCTAGACAATACTAATAATAGTGTTAAAATTCTAAGTTTATTGAAATTTCTCTATATAGATTAGTTTAAAGTACTAAGGCTATTGTGCAAATGTATATTAATAGCTTGAATAATAGAATACGAAGATACGTTACTATACTAAGCTAAAAATAATAATTAAATTAATTTAACTAGAAAAGTTTAGATATACGTATTTATACAAAGCTAGTATTGCTAAGATATATACTGTTTTTACTAATCTACTATTTAGAACTACTTAAATAGAAGAGTAATAGATATAGTAAGTTTACTTAGTTTCCTTAGTTAAAATGTTCTCTTAAACTATTAGCTATACTAATATTCTATTTAGACTCTTAAGAGTTAATAAGAACTAGACTGTTTTAAAGATTAGTAGTTAGTAACTATAAACTAGCTATCTAGTCTTGTTACTATATCTTTCTACTATTAGTTAATTTATTTAATAAGTCTATGTAATACTTATTTAAATAAGATACAAAGTTAACACTTAACTATAAAACGCTTATATATAAGAATAAAATATAGAAGTATACTATAGACTTTAAGCTAAAGTTTTTTGTTTTTTTAAAAATAGCTATCTTTTAAATTATTTAATACTGCATAACATTATAAGTCTAAACTATTTAGAATATAAGTTTATTAGAAATTAGTTTTTCTTAATTACTATTATTTTTATAAACCATAGGTTAATTTTGCTTTAGTTAGTAAGACTAAACATTAAAATCTGTAGTGTTATAAGTATAAAGTTAGAAAGCATTAAGGTATTAGTTCCTTTACGCTTACTTTTGTAGTAGTCTTAATAGTAGAATATAACTAATATATCTTTTTTTTATACGCTTTTAGGTTTAATTAGAGTTTTTGATAAATCTAGTAGGTAGTAATAATGCAAAATTACTATCTTTACTAGTATAGTACTTTATGTATTTCTAGAAAGTCTTATAATTACAAAGTTATAGGATATTTCTTATTTTTCTACTAGCAGAGAAACAAAATATAACAAGAATAAAGTATAATAACTTAGTGTTAAAGCTAATAACTAGCTTTTTTAAGCACAGAAGGAAAAAGTAAGAATATATTAAATTAGCTTAGTAAGACATAGAAGAGCTTATAAAGTAGTTAAAAAGAATAAACTATAGATATTTAGAAAAAATAGTTGTCTAGTTTGTTAATATAATCTTTAATAAAGAATTACTTTTATGTTTTAAAGTAATAGCGTACTTGCACTTGTTTTATAAGTATAAAAACACAATATAGTAGGATTATAGTATAGTTACTTAGTAAAGAAGCTAATATATAGCTCTTTATTTCTTATAGATAACAAAGAAAGTATATAATTATAGTATTAAGAAGTAGAATAATTATCTGCTAGTTGTATATTACTTACTGTACTAATATAGACGTATATTTAAAAGCTTAGGTAGCTGTTAGTTTTAGGTAAATTTTATAACATAGCATAGTTTAGAATCCTAACTAAAACTAAAATATAAATGCTTAAAATAATCTTTTTTATTATAATTCTGTTATATATAGCTTTAAAGAGAGTATATGTATTAATAGTTTTACTACTTTTACTAGTTTCTTAGGGTTTATTATATAATAGGGACTAGATACTTTTAACTTTTCTTCTATTCTATTTTTTATATTATTCTACTATAAGTTTAAATATTTTCGTAAAAATTACGTTTTAACTAATACCTAGATAATTAGGAGTTATAGTTTATTCTACTTTATTAAAGTATAGATTACTAGATATAATCTTAACAACTATTTAGATACTATAGATATTTATAGTAAGATCTCTTAAGCTTAACAAGATAGTAAGAAAGATAGATAATAGGTTTTAGTAAAAAATAATATGCTTTATTTTAAAGATATAACTTTAAGCAGCGTTATAGAGTTATTAAAAGGCTTAAAGTAAAGCTTCTATAAAGATTAAGTTAATTATTTTTTAAGATTAGATTCTAAAGCTAACTTAACTATTTTTTATTCCTAGCTTCTGTAACTTAATTCGAATAGTACTAGTTTTATTAATAGAACTACTCTAACACTAAAGAAGAGCTACTTTAAGTAAGCTTTGTTAAGATTTAAGTATTTTGATTTAGGAGTATTAAAAGTAGAGGTAATTAGGGAGGTATAGAACGTATAAATACTATAAGTAGTATAAGAAGTAACTATTAGAGTAAGAGTAAGAGTTATAGTAATAGTAATAGCAGTAATACTAGGAAATTTAGAAAAATAAATAACTATATTAAACTTTAGCTCCTGTAGTAAGTATTAATATCAGGAACTAATAATAAACAAAATGTGTATAAAACTAAGATATATAAGTAATTAATTACATTATTTAATATTCTTTAGAAAAAGTAGCAGCTTATATTTTAGAGCTTTAATAGAGCTGTATATAGTAAAGATTAAGCTTCTATACCTACTACTAAATGTTAGGATTACTTTCCTTATTACATAATATTTATTATACTAAAATCTTTTTCTTACACTACGTAATAAGGAAAGGTATCCTATAACCTAGTATTATTATTTTAAGCTATACTAGCCTACTCTAATGCTGTATAATGTTATTTCCTAAAATTAAAATCAACGCTTCTCTATATAAGCTTTTACTTAGTTTTAGTAGTATTCTAAAAGAAATATTTAGTATTTGTAATCTAGTAAGGATAATATTAAAATAAAGTAGATATAGTAAAAGATCTAAGTATTATAATAGTAATAGTAATAGTAGTACAAGTAGTAATCAGAATAGCGTGTAACAAGGAGAAGGCAAAAAGAAGAAGATCTAATAGAGGTTAAGTAGTAAGATATTAGCTTTAATCGTTAGTGTAATATAGAAGATATAACTAGTAAATAGGTTATGTATAGAACTAAGATATAGTAGTAATACAAGTTATAGATCTCTATTCTTTTAAAAAAAAAATTTTCAAGTTAAATAACATCTTTCTATATATCTATTAAAAAGATAATAAGTAATAAGTACTACTTAAGAAGATATAAGTATTGTTAAAAATAAGTAGAAATACTAATATACAGGTAAATCTACTAGAAAATAGGTAGGTCTACTTAAATACAAGTAGATCTATCTAAATACAAGTAGATCTACTTAAATACAAGTAGATCTACTTAAATACAAGTAATTCTACTTAAATACAAGTAGGCCTACTTAAATATTAGTAGGTCTACTAGGATTTATATTACTTCTTTTAATTTTAAGAGATTAAATAAAATACAAGTAAGTTTACTATAATAGATGTAATATTGCTAATAGATAAGTAGGTTTAATATATTGCAAGTATAAAAACAAAATATACAGCATAAGGCCTACTTAGATAGATATAAATATACCTAATAATTAGTGATTAACTTGTTCTTAAAAAAGTCTACTTAAAAAAGAAAAGATTGGCTAAAATACTAGTAAGTAAACCAAGAATAAAATAATGTTTACTATTATATTAGTAAGCATAGTAGAATACACGTTAGTAAATTTATAGAAAATAAGATCTTCTACTAATTTAGATAATAAATAGGAATTAGACATATAATTAAGAACCAGAAAATTTAATTATTAATCTGTAGCAAAACTTATACATATAAGAAAACTTTCTAATTAAAACTTTATTTAAGGTTTCTAAAGTATTAAGAAGCCTATTTATATAAGCGTTATTATACTATACTTAATACCTATTATAGAGCAAATAATAGGTAATAAAACTAGATAGCAGATTTTAGTTACTACAGGCTTATTTATATTATTTTCGAATTCTGTGTATAAATAGCTATAAAGAAAGGAACTTGCTATACTATATTTAAATTTAAAAGTTAGACTTCCTTCGGTTATAACTAGGAGTTAGACCTACCTTCTAGTTTTAAATGTAATAATTAGTTTTACCTAACTATCTACGTTATGATAGATTAGCTTAGTAATAAATTTGTTAGGGAGACTCTAAAAGCAGAACAAGGGTTAATCCCTTATTAAGAAGAAGTGGATAAATATAGTTAATATATTAAAAAGATAGAAACAAGATAAATTAAGGTTTAGAAAGCGTAAAAGTATAAAGGGTATTTATTTAATAGTTAGCTATCTCTAACTTAAGTTTCTTATCCTATATTCAAGGTATTATTAGCTTAATAACTAAGAATATAGGCCTATTAGTAAGAGTTTCTTTATTAAGAATATATTTAATATAATTTAAGACCTATAATAGAACTACGCCTTGTTCTATAAGTTAGAAGTTTCTTTTTAGTCTATAATAGTGTTAGTTATAGGTTATTCTTTAGAAAGAGCTAATACTTATCTAGTTTCTTTTAATATAATCTTTATAGCTATTTACCTAAATTTAGTATATATATGATTTATTTTAAACTAGAAAACATTACTTAAGTTCTACTATATTAATTTTATACACTTAATTAATACCCTTAATTTAGCAATAATCTTATAGTATTTCCTTAAGAGATATAGCGTATTTATACTTATTATACAAGTATATAGATATAATATAATAGTACTATAGTATAGTAGTTTGTTATAGAAGCTAATACCTAGCTGTCTTATACAGAGTAGCAGTTAGTAATATTGTATAATTATAGTTATAAGAAGTAGATTTACGTTATAGAGCCTAAGTATCTATTTATTAATATTAAGTTAAGCTATTAACTCTAGTTAATATTGTAAACTATAGCTAAGTAATAGAAACTCTTAACTTAACTAGTATATCTAAATTTATAAAAGGTAGCTTAAGAATATATCTAAATATTTATTCTTATACGTAAGCTAGTATATAGAGTTTCTTAAGATTTTAAACCTTTCTTACTTATTTTTTATTCTATTTTTATTATAATCTTACAATTACTAAAATTATACACTAAGAATCTAACTTTAGTTGTAAAGCCTTACTACTTAAGTACTATATTTTATAGTACTTTACTAAAGTATAGCTTACTACACAAAACCTTAAATACAATTATAATATATTAGATATCTAATTTTAGATTACTAAAGACCTAACTAGATAGTAAGAAAAGATAGAAAGTATTACTTAGTATAATAGTAATTTATATCTTGTATAAAAGATTTAGAAATTAGGTAATACTCTAAAGTAAATATAAAGCTTAAAGTAGGGCTTTACAAATTAAAAATTTAGCTCTTGCTTATAGAAGTTTATATATATAGTAAGGCTTTCTTAATATATAGTAATTCTAACTAAATTAGCTTACTACTAAGTAGAATAATAGTCTAATTAAAGCTTTAATTAAGGATTACTTAAAGTTAGTATTTATAACTTTTTAAAATTACATATAACAAATAAGATAATTAAAAGTAATTTAGTAGGTATAGAACCTATATACTATTAGCAGTATTAGAACTAGTAACTATAAGAGTAATATAAGAGTAACAGTAATTAAAGTTTTAATAATATATAGTAGAGGGCTTAGAATATAGAAACTAAGTTATATATTTACTTTAGCTAATATTATAAGAACTTATATATACGCTAGTAAATAGGTTTAGGGTACCTAATAATAGGTTAGGGTTAGGTTAGAGTAGACTGTGTGTTAGGTTAAAGTTAGGTTAAAGTAGACTATATATTAGGTTAAGGTTAGGTAGGAGTTAGTAGGGGTATAGCTAGTTAGGTATATAATAATAAGCTGTAGTAAAGTTCTCTAACTAGCTAAAGCCTACCTAACCTTTACCTTAGGTCTGTGCAACTCTAACTCTACTCTAACCTAATACTAGTAGAAAAAACTTAGGTTAGGGTTAGGTTAGAGTAGACTGTGTATTAGGTATAGGTTAAGTTAGAGTTAGGTTATACTTATATTAGACCTAACCCCTACCTAACCTTAACCTATTTACTAGCGTACTTATATATAGTTAAGACGTGTATATAACTAGATTATTATAGTAACGTAATATCTTAATCTTAATCTCTTTAATTAGCAGATAGATATATCTAATAGTACTTAAAGTTTTATAAACATTTTAACGTATAGCTTTATAAACTATTAGTTTAGCTTTCTTTTTAATCGTTTCTAAAACTAATAAAGCTAAATTTTATACTTAGCATTTCTAGCTTAATATTACTACTACTAAGTTTTATAAAAAGACTATTCTAATTCTAAATATTCACTATTTAAGTAGGCTTTTTTAGACTCTCTGTATACTACTTATAAAGAAAGATCTATAAGAGTATTTTAGAAAGTACAAAAGCTAACTATAAGACTATAGGATTAATTTAGAACAGGGCTAAAACTAACTTATAGGTAGTTTTAGTTATTTATAGTTACTATAATAGTAATCAGAACTAGGCGGCTTAAACTAGATTAAACTTAAGAGAAATTATAACTAAAAAGTAATAAAACGCGTGTTTAACTAAATTATAACAGTAGTTTTATTTAATAATTTATCTTCGATAGGAACCTTATAGATAAAGACTTTTTTAAGTCTATAGCCTAAAGCTAAACTAAAACTTTAACTACTGTCTAGGCTAATAAATACGTATCTGTCTTAGTAAACTTAGTAGCTATTTGTAATTTAATATGTAATTAGCTCTTTAGATTTACTATTATATACTTTAACTAATTCTTTCTATGTATAAAGTAGCTAGGTATTAGCTATTTAAACTAAGTTACTATTTTAGATTCTTACTATAGAGTGTTTATCTCCTTGTATAACAAGTATAAACACGCTAAAAATATAGAATAATAAACTATTCTATATAGAAATAAGTATAAAGTTATATTAAAAAAACTTAAAAACTCTTAGTAGCTAAATATCTTATTACGTTTATATTTACCGTTGTTCTAAGTTACACTATTAGACTTATATATATATATATATAGTTCTTACTTAAATTTATATCTATCTATTAGTAGGCTTAGTAATAGTATTTCGTCTTATAGTATTTATTCTACTCTCTAGTAGTATAATTTTCGTTCTATATTAGTATAAGGGTCTATTTAAACTACTATACTACTCTATTTTAATATTCAGTCTATCTTACTACTTTATTAATAAGACTACTAGAAGCTTTACATAATTTAGAAATATTATTAGCTAGTAAATATTAAGATAATTAATTTAATATAAACTATCTTAATTTATAGTTTCTAGAGTTGAAATTTAATCTAGTTAAATCCTTAACTATATATAACCAGTACTATTTAATAAGGAAGTTATATTTTTTAGACATATAGTCTTTAAAATTAGATTAAAGTAACTTTAAAATATATTCTAAATAATTCTTACCCTAGAGGACAGGGATTATTATATTACGTTACTATTATGTCTTAGTTTTATTTATATTTTACTTGCTTATTAGTTCTTATTATATTAGATAAAGTTTAACCTAGTTATAATCCTCTACTTTCTATTACTATTACTATTATTATTGCTATTATTGCTATTACTATTACTTTAGCCCTAACAGTTATTAGTTTTCATACTACTTATAGTATATATAGGTTCTATACCTACTTAATTACTACTACTAATCTTACTTACTAATTATAATACTTAGAATTTATAAAAGCTTACTTAAAGTAGCTCTTATTCAAGGTAAAAGTAGTATTATTATACTACTTAGTATTTACCTTATTAAGTTAAAAAAGTAAGGTATTAAAAAAAGCTTTATTAGCTTTATAAATTTCTATAATAAAGAGCTAAACTTTAACTTTATAAAGCTTTACTTTAAGCCTTTTATTAACCTTAAGGTACTACTAGATATTTAAATCTTTTATATAGTATATATTACTATTATACTAAGTAATACTCTTTATCTTTTTTTATTTTCTAGTTAGGTCTTTAGAAATCTTACTTTAAATATTTAAAGTACTATAATAGTATTAGAAATTATATATAGTAATCTTTACCTTACTAAGGTACTATAAAATCTAGTACTTAAATATCTAGGCTATAGTAATAGTATTATATTATAAGTATATAATCTTAGTTATAGTAAAATAAGATTTAAGATAGAATAAAAGATAGGTTAAAAAGCCTTAAAGTATAAAGAATCTTTATATACTAGCTTACTTACATAAACTATTATTACTTAAACTCTGTTTAAAGCTACTTATTATATATTTAGAATTACTAGTTAATTAAAGGGTTTTTATAACTTAGCTATAGTTTATAATATAAACTAAAGTTTATAACTAAACTAAACTTTAACTAATAGCTACTTAAGCTCTTAAATATATATCTATATTAGTATACTAAGCTACTAGTTATTAAGAGATAGCTAATTAGCTCTTTATTACTTTAACTATATACTTTAACTAATATTTACTATATAAAAAGAGGCTAGGTATTAGCTTTTATATTAAGATACTATATTAGATTCTTACAGTATTATATTTATCTGCCTATACTATAAGTATAAATATGCTATAAACTTAAAATAATAAATAACTCTTAGTAACAATTATTTCTACTTTTGAATATATATATAGTTACTATAGTTTTTCTACCTCCTTTTTATAAGAGCTAAACTCTCTAGTAAATATTAAAAAAATTAATAAACTATCTTTACTAATAATAAAAAGTTTAAGAATTAAATACTGTAAACAAGAATTTTAAAAGACTTTCTAGTATATATCTAATTTTATTACTAGTTCTAATCTATCGTTTATTATATAAACCTAGATAATACATCTATATTTTAGATAAGAGAGTATATAGTCTTTATTTATTTTATATATATATGCATTACTTTATGCGTATATATTTTTATAAGTAAAATAGAACTAAAAGTCTATTTAAAGTTTAAATTTTTACTATTACTCTAATTAAAATACAAGATGTAATTTCTAGTTTTAGCTATTTTTTAACTATAACTTATATTATTATAAGTATTATTAATCTTATAGATATATTATAGACAAAAGTAATAAAACAATTTAATAATTTAGTATATTAAAACTTAGTCTATTAAGGTTTTTTTCTAGTTAATTCTTAATATTCTATATAGTATATATAATAAATTTTGTTTTTTAGCAGTTTAATAAGGCTTATAGTAATATGCGCTAGTAGCTTTATATATAACTCTTGGTTGTTTGTATTATTTACTTAGGCAAACTTAATTAAGACTACCCAGCTAGTTCTCTGCTAGTAGATGCTTTTATACTTTCTGTCTCGAATCTTAATAGAAGCATAGCTGCCAATCCAGAAATGCGAGGTTAGTACACGGCTGCGGAGCATAGAGATAGAAACCCTGTTCTAAGGGATCATAGCGATAATCAACGCACGAATCCCAACGTGAGGAAAGGTTGAACTAAAATGATAGGCACCGTAACCCTATTATCCTTCCTCCCAAGTTGCTCCTCTCTCCCAATCCGATCTATCAGTCTATCAAGGTGTATTTCTGCTAAACTAGCCATTCCTTATTCTCAAGCACCAGTAGTCATGTCAGTAAACCTATTTATCACGATCCCTAGCCTAGACAAGCTTCTAGACAATCGTTGTCTTCTTTGTGCCTAGCGCAACGCTGCTTTGCACTCAGTCTGAATTTACTATACTCGCCCGCCCACCTCATTTGCGTCCAATATGCTTGCGCAAAGATCAACGCTCAATACAGATCGGTCTTTACAGTTGAAGTTCAACGACAGGGATGCGGAGATGCATAGGACGTGGCAGAAGAGACATCATGGGGGAGTAAAGGAACGGAGAGCAGCATGGGATCGGACCAGCGGCAGTGGGAGCGGGACAGGATATGGGGCCAATACATCATGAGCAGTAGAAAAGGAGGTCGGAGGTACATATAGCCCATCTCGTCTAACAGCAATGGTAGCCCTTGGTCCTATGCACAGGGTGTGAGTGCTGATTGTACTGTACAGCTAGTCTGTCTACTGGGCTGCACACAGATTGTGAAATGCCGGCGGCTTCCTATCGAAATACTGCTGCTTCAAGTGCAGCGGTTTGTGTGCCGCGACATCATCACGCTGCGTGCCGATAGCTACATCCTGCTCAGCGCATACCCAACTCCCAGGCATAACCCCCATCTTCCCATCATTTTGAACATATCTCGCGCCGCCCGAACCATCAGTCTCGCTTCCTTGCCGCCGCACCAACAACATCGAATGGTAGGACAGGAAAGGGTTTTCATCATCGAGATACCGGACGTTGTACGACGTGCAAGATGACGGAAAAGTAGACTTCGACACCGTCGACAATTTTATGCAACAATCAGACCAATGCATGCTGCAGCGCGACAAAGGTGCTATGACAATCTTCGTCCACATTACGCGAAACTCGAAATCACTCCCCATGATCCGTACCTCGACACGGTACGCCTATTCTGGTACTCATTGCAGCAAAACTAGGAGTTTTGTATGGCCATAGATCAGCTTCACCGTGAGCGTGGGCGGTTCAGACGTGTATCGCGCGCGGAAGCGACTTTGAGGGCAAGTGATGAGGAAGTGTCGCGTCGGCGTTGGCGTGGACGCGAGAAGATCGGGAAGATGTATGTAGATGGCGTGATATTGCTGTCGCGGGGCTTCATGAGTGAGCGACGCCTCGGAGTCTCGATTTGAAACGATTCTGTTGACGTGAGTCGCGATTCTGAGATGGGTGATGGAAAGGGAAGGGAGAGAGGAAGTGGTTGGAGGGAGGGAGTAGCAGACTGAAAAGAGGCGCTGCTGCTGTTGTTGAATTATGGGGGGGAAGCGGCCATTCATTGCGTTGATTTGACATTTTGTTGCTGCGAAGAACGCGTGATAGATTGCGAGGTTGATTAAACGAGCGAAGAAGGTATCAAGCACAGCTTCCTGAAGAAATACGGCCATTACATTCCGTGTTTTCATGTCACGTTCATGTCACGTTCATGTCACGATCGCGACGTTACACAGCAGCGCCATGTCGACGCGCTTTGTCCCCCCTGTCTTGGAGTGGTGGGGTTCCGCCGCTCCTCAAAGTCATACGTCTCTCTTGCTTTCTTGAAGTCTTTTACAGCCGGATTCACAAGGTCTATCCCCACACTAACCTGCATTTCGGCCAGCTCTTTGACATCTGATATTGCTTTCAAATCTTCATTAGTCTCTCAGGTGCGCATTCGGCAATCCCGCAGTTCGCTTAGCTTCACGGAATCTCGCTCACCTTTCCCAACATTCCTGCACCTCCCGCATCTTTCCTGGGCCTAACCATCGCCTGCACTCTGAACTGCCAGGTATATCAGTCAGTTCTCCGTCCTATCGTTCAGAATTCGTTCTTTACCACACATCCAGCGGTCTGCCAACGCACCAGTTCACTTATCTACGAATTTCTACACCGGTGCATCTACCCACACCATGACGAGACCTTGCATCGACTTCGACCGCGATCCCCAATTTTCGCCCGTCTACTTCTGGGGACTCTCTACTCTCACACTTTCGATTCACGGGGTTGAGCTCGACCTGCAAGACTATTCTCAGCCTCGTCCTCGCCCTCCTTACCCCCATCCATCAGCGCCTACTTCGTCCTAATAATCCCATCTTCAAAAGTCCTTCGCATTTCCTTGGTCATTATCTAAGCACTTCTTCCCGGCTTCCTTCGAACAAATCAGACGCCCTGCTGCACTTCCAGTCTGTAACACCCAGTTAGCTTTCTATCTCCGCTCATAACCCTTCAGTGCTACATAACACCGCGCCGCAACACCTTCTCGTTCTCAGACTTCCTCCCGCACTGCTGCCTCTCCGCTCTAGTACCATGAACAGTCTCTACGTCAGGAGGGCTTTTGAGGACTGGCCCTTGTTGAGTTTGACCTGTACATGGTCTTGAGTAAGATGTATCTTCCGGGCGTCGCGGAAGTGAGGAGTTGGGAGGGAATGCAAGTTCACAGCAAGCCAGATAAAGAGGTAGTAATGCGTTGGTCAAGATAGGCCGCCAAATGGCTGCGGTGCGTGGCAAGGTGCTGCATGAAGCTGTTGGTGTTTGGGGAGTGTACTGGATACCGGGAAGTGATAGGGTTTTGGGTGAAACTGGTGCAAGTGGGTAATTGATGCTGACTATTTATGAGCAAAGGGGTGGATTGCCTCTGTGTGATTATAATGACGTGTTTCCCTTATGTGGATATAGACGCCGCTTGCAATGGGTCTTCTCTGCACAACCATGTTTCCGGTTTCCGTGTATCTTTTCCGGCCTTGGTTCAGAAACTTCGACATTACCATGGCTGCAAATCAGATCTGGGATTGTGTTGACCTCTCTCGTCTTTGTTATTTAGCCCACGAAATCTATGCTCCACACAAGATGATGTGAATCCCACAGCGGAGGCTCAAAGACCGCTCAACGATCCTAGGTGTACCTGATGCTATGTTGGTAGACTCCCCATCTTGTCTATATGATGATAGCCGTGAGATATCGTTGTTCAGACATGTATAACGCTTATGAGTCCATCACCGCAATTAATATCTCGCATTACATTCCATCTGCGTCAACACTGCTCGTTATGCATTCATCAAATGCACAACGGCTCTAGCGAGTCGACTCTCTGGTCTGGTCGCTCGCTATCGAGACATCCATCGCTTGTAGGTATCGAATACGAACAATGAAGAACGTGAAGGCACCGACAATTTTCTAGACAAGTATCGAATGGCCATATATTAGGTTTTTATATTCGGCCTGGCACTCTTTGTAACTTCCTGTCTTAGTACATAGTGTATGACCTCTGTTCCCAACCCAATATTCAAGCTGGGCAGTACAGAAGGTCTTGCGCATGGCCTTCACACGTCGGAAGAGACCACATCTGGAATGCAACCACAGTTCATGTGCAGGGCCCTTGGTTACAATGAAGAAGCAAAAGTGAAGTGTATTTCAAAATGTCAACGATATTGCGGATGTCGAGCTCTTGTTTGTCAGCAGGTTCCAAGCAGCCTGAATCCCCGAGACTCTGCGAAATGGTGAACCACCAATTGCGGCATGATTCTGTGCAGAGATCAGATCGCCAATCGTGCTGAGACCCTTTGTCTCGACCATTAAGAAAGTCAATTGAATAGCCGTAGGAGCGACGTGTAGAATACTTGATATTAACGCGGATGTCTGATGGTCGAGCACGCGCCCTTAATGGAATTTAGAAGACGCGTCATAAATAAGACCATCCATTTTGTTTGACTTCGGCGTCAAGATGTATTGTATTTACGGCCTCTACGCAGTTGGTTGGGATTATAATGGTGATGATGGAAAGGGCTTGGCAAATTCAGCGGCAGCGGCGTTTGAAAAGAAATCGGAGACGGCGGATTATATCGTTAAGAAGCGGGGATTAAATACTCTGCTAGCGATTCTGACGATCAGTTTCTTATGTGTTTATGTCCTGGGCTTGAGACGAGGTTCTAGCCTGAAGTTAGCAAAGCACGTTAAACTTACTTTGGTTAAACATTTGGTTTCTGAGTCGCTCCTGGTGGTGATCTTGAAAATTCCTAATGAGATGGTGCAGACCAACTTGCTAGCCACCCTTAAGAAAGCATTGGCGTGTGTCTTTACGACTGTTTCCGAAACGCTCATGTCTTCCACGAGACCTATATAGCTCTCCCAGGATGCTATATCTACTATCCGTTGTACATAGGCAACGACTTGGGAAAGAAGGCCGGCGAGCTCGTCGACGAATACTCCCGCTTGGTACATGTTGTGGATATACTATGTTTGCGGTGACGGTCGTTCGTCTGGGTTAGACGTGTGCGACATAGACGTGTGTCAAGGTATCAACGTGCTACATTATCCGCGAATGGTTGAGGTTGCGCTTTGAGGCTTCGGGGATGCTGCCATCATGTCCAAATCGCAAGCAGCTGGGAATGCCTCATGCCAGTCCTGGATCAATCAGTTAAGTTCGCTAAGCCGTTTTGAAGAAAAAGTCGTCTACTTTGGGGGGATTTTGTGGCCATACGCGTAAACTCCAACAAGCTTCTACCTCACATCAGCTCTTATACTCACTCTGTGCCCCATATATCGAGCCATAAAAGGTTTGATTCTCGATGCTCTCGCTCGTACCACGAAACACGAAGGTGAATTATCATCCAAAGCTGTTCTGACCGTTTCAAAGACCTATGCCGTCGAGGTGAATGTACCTATCAGACTCATCACGAACAAGACATACCGGGGAGTATAGTCCACACATTGAGACTGTGGCTTGAGTAGTCGATAGTTGCGGTCGTAAACCTGCCGATATTCGGAAGAAGAAAGCAGAGTACCCCAATCTGACTCCGTCCATTCTGTATGTTCTCGACCGGGCTAACACCCAAAGTCAGAGCAGCGACGAGAGGCGATATATCGAGTCGTTAGAAGGGACTGCCACTAGCGTGTCCATAGTTACTCTATCATAATATTGATATCGGTCAGAAATCCAAAACATCTGAATCAGAGGTCGTAAAAGTACGAATTTCAATGTTGTCGGGAGGCACTCAGACCATGATGTGACAACCTTAAGTCCTTTGATAGTGCCGTTTAGTTGACTTCTATGCCTCAAGATCATTTTATTTGCTGCTTTGGACGTCATGCACACGACTACGCATGAAAACAGCCAAGGAAAGCGCATAACATTTCTACAATGTAGTACACAAGAAGAAGATCGGAAATCAGTTATTTCGCATGCTAGGGTTCCCCGTGCTGTCATCTCGCATGTGGGAAAAGGAAAGGGAAGGGGTATTGAAAAATCAAAGTCGCTGATCATGACGCCATGGCCTGTTCTCCACCGCTAAATATCTGCAATTGTCATGCTCTTCAGTCGAGCTGCTGTTGGTTTGTTGATCCGATTTTCGGACGCTTCGAGCTTTGCGGTGACGACTCTTCGGACAATGCTCTCGAATTGCTGCCACGTCCCTGGTTTGACGTCTGCTGAGAAGCCTTACGCGCAGCTGCTGGAATGGCACGCTTCAGCTTCTTCGCCTCGTTGACCTCATATTGTGGGATAGCCGCCTTCAGATTGTGTAGGCGTTGACCGAGGGCCCAGTTGAGGATGTTACGTAGCTGACTTCGGAAGCCTTCCATAGCCTTGTTGTTCACATCTTTGGCGGAACGCAGGAACTGTTGATCGACCAACGTCATGTGATGCTCTACAATCTGTTCCTCCTTGTTGAAGTTGCGCCAGTGAACCCAAAGCATGGCCGAGTGCATGTCGCATGTTACAGACCAATGGCAGGTATCCACGGCAGAAGGTTCATGAGCGGCCCTGGTGTAGAAATCATGCAGGTAGTTTACTATAGCGGTGCCATCGCGAGCAGACTGATTCTGGGCATGAGACATGGTTCCGCCAGTGCCTGTCGCACTCTTCCATTGGCAGGTCAAAAAAGGAAAGTGAATCATCGACACCAGAGCGTCTGGCGTTATCTTGGGACGTGTAAGTCTATGGGGACCGGAACACAAATGAGCTGCAGATCTCACTTACCACTAATTCTTCTTTCCGGGTTAACGGTGCGACTGCACGGTCCTTGGAGTCTTTCGAAGATATATAGCCGATAGCCGTGTCCGCAATAGGCTGCGTTAAGACTTTGCCGTGCTGTTTCTCCACAAGAGCTGAAGGCGCCGTGGGAAGGTGTGCGGTTCGCAAGTAGGCTTCGGCAACGCGGCAAATGTGGTCTTCGCCACCATGGACCTCATCTCGGAAGAGGAGGTCATCTGCCAGGATGTCGATGCCGCTTCGCTCATTGGCATTTCGGGCGGATGGTTGATTGCGATACAAGTTCGTGGCGGCAGGTGACCAGACCTTTCGAGGAGCTTCGATCTCCTTCTGAATATACTCTCGGAGGTCCACCGGTAGTGTAGCCATGGAATTGACGTAGATGTTGAAAGCCTCGAGCTTATCCGTTTCATCGACGGGGTTACCCATGTCGCTTCCGGAGGCAAGAGATGCAGTCAATACAGAGGGAGTGCGTACAGATGTGGAGGCGGTAGACCGAGAGTCCTGTCCAGACTGCAGGTCCCAGAGCTCGAGGTTGTCGTGCGAAAGAGGAGATACCAAGGACTGTGAGGATGATTGCGCGGCTGACGGGGTGTGGTCCTTGAGCGGACGGGGAGACTCCGGGTCAGATGCTTCCGAAAGAGAGCGTTTATGCGGCATGGTGGGCAGGTAGACGCTGGGTGAGAGATAGCGGTGAGATGAGGTAACTTCGAGGTCGACGTGACGCTGAGTGCAAACGCGGGCGCAGGTCACGCTAGCGCGACTTTTGTGAACATTTATCGATAAGTCTATCTGTGATACACGCTGATTGGCCGAAGCGTCCGCAACCACAGAATCAAGAGCGAAGTTGAAAGTAGGCGAGACAAGCAACTGCGTGGTGCAGCAAGGAGATACGAACTTTTCTGTTGGTTGGGCATATATAATATACTTCAACAATCTCGACAGCCCCCAGAAGTCAAAGAAGGGATGTACGTCGCGCTCTCATGTGACTTGGCGTTTCGTTATGATAGGCTTACGGTATCGGAGCTCGCAGCAGTAGATGACGTCGAGCAACCAAATCGGGTTGTAGATTTAAAGACAGACTTGCTAAAGTCTTAGCGCAGGGTTGGATACTGATATGAGCAGCTAAAGAGCTAGATAGTGTCGATTCGCGCAGTAGGTCAACTTCCGCTGTTTACACTCAATACATCCAAAGCCGTATCGACTAAACTTTGCTCAGCAACCAAATCCAGCTGTACCCAGCTTATCTAGCATCATTCTCTCTTCTCAGATCAACATTGCTGCAGCAAAAAAATTGCCATGAAGCTGTCTATCCTCCCCTTTAATCAACATTTCGAATCGAAGAGATCCTTTTACACCGACTCATGGGCGCTTTCCATGATCTGATAAGAAATCCTTACCTTCTGCCTCGGGCGTAGGATATAATAAGCTATCTTCAAGTGGACTCACACGGTGAAAGTGTAAAACGTGATTACTCGAGCCTCCTCACTGCCACCAATTCCTCGATGAGTGTCATTACATATCGTTGATTACGCGCACAACTGCATCTTTCGATCTTCCTCTGTACAAATATTGATCTACGCATGTTACTTCGAACGCGTCTGTGGAATTGGTTTAGCCCCCGTTGCATGCTCACCATGATTGCGACTGCCCGCCGCGATGACACTCGAGGGTACCTCGATACGCAATAATCAATGACTATGGCAGGCCGGAGCAAGGCATTTGCTATCGTGACAGCCGGATACATTTGTGGAAAATAGCGTCGAGACCGACAACCTGTGTCGGTTAGGAAAGCAAGGGAGTGGGTCACGATATTGCTCGGGGGTCGGGGCCGGGCCGGGAATGGAGATACGAGAACAAGTTGTGCGCGCTATCCAGAGGAGAGCTTGAATAAAGAACAATGAAGTCGTTGCTGATTTGGTCTTCTCTAGTCGTCGTCGTGGAGTAAGAATACTGAGCACCCGATGACTCCAGAAGTTCTTATCATGCGTACCGCACAGCCGACAACTACTTCAACGACCTGCGTACGCTCATGCCCGTCCAAGACCTTACGTATCTCATATCTGTGATGACGCTCGGCTAGACAGAAGAAAGGGAAGATAGGGGAAGGACTCGTGAGGAGCGACATCGGAATAAAAAAGACATTAAAGTCAAGTAGACTAGAAAGCAGTTGGCAATGAGGACAGGTATACAGGGTTTAATAATTGGAGAAAAGTAAGTAATTTACGGTCGGGAGTAGAGTTTTCCAACAAGCCTGTTCCACGTCAGGTCACGTTCTTTGTCCAGCAACTCTTGCACGTCGGCATTGTGAACCGAGTGAATCAGTCACAATCAGTCAACCAATTCCACATTATGGTTGACACTCCTCGAACATATCTTTTACTCCAACAAGCATTCCTTCGTTCAATGTACTTCGATACTCTCTAGTTGGGAAAATATTCTTCCAGCATTGCCGGTCGCATACACGCGTGTTCCAACTATACAGAGTAGATATATGTGGGACATAGAGAGATATAGCCAGGTTACAATACCAACGTGTCGCAATCTCAGCAAAATCTGATATGCAGCACAGGATACCGAGCTTCTTTTATGCAGTATGCCTCTCTTGTCTATCTCTTTAGTACCCGTCCCTGGAATACTCACTACTGTCTCAAGGTCCTCAGTGTCTTTCACGTATTGTCCTCAAGGTTAGGCATCTTGGGACTTCTATGAAAGACTCTACCACGACTCGAGCACGGCTCCAATTTCTACTCCAACTATCACACCACTCTTGATATCGTCGTCAGCTGACTCACCCAGAAGCTTTATCACCTCGTCTATGTAAGCCCCGGTTTAAGCTCTCAAACTCTCACAGCGCCGACGATAATACAATTTGCAGACATACGTTCTTATATGTTCATAATGGCGCCTCATGACATGACTACTGCCATTGAGAACAAACATTCCACCACAATTCATGCCCTTCAGATGGCGCCCGAGATGGCTCACTACACCCTCCCTGCCAGATCTCGGTGTACAACGGTAGCAATGCCATTCCAATGACCAAGGTTTCCACTTTCGTATGAAACAGTTATTCTGCCCTCTCCTCGACCCCATCATCTATAGTAGCACATTCAAGTCTTCGTCCTCTTGCTAAATTTGCAACACAGGGTTCCCTGCCAGAACCAGAACCCAGCAACCCATATAGGCACAACAAATCTCGCCTATCCTCATCCGGATCGAAGCCGTGAAACCCATCAGCATCGACGTTGTCCCTGGATGACGTAGTGCTGGGAATCCAGGAAAACTCATTCCAGGAAGGAGATGGATTATGGAATCGGGGACGCTTCACGATGCTCCACTCTTAGTGGGTAAAAGAGGAGGTCCATGGGTATTTCGAGGCCCGAGGTTCCGAGCACGCAGTCAGCGGTTCGAGAGATTTCTGGGAAGGACTGGAGGGACAAGAAAACAGCGGGTAAGGGGGTTATGCATACTCTGCGCCTTAATGGTGGTTTTGCAGGAGAAACTTGAGTACCACAGATCATCACCGGTGATATCCTTTCAGGTTGTCCGTCGACTGATCTCAGTCTCATCCTTTAGCTCTTTGTATTTATCTTTCACTGAATCATCATAGTTTACAAAACATAGCTTGTCTCGAAGTGCCTTCTGCAAAGTCTCGATTGAAGCTCCAAGCCGCTGAAGCACCTTAATTCCTTTCGAGGATGCTCCCAGAATTCGAAATTCGCTTGCGAGACTTTTCTTTGCTGGTTCTGGAACCTAAACCAAATGGCCATTGCGAGCGATAGACTGTCTGTCAGCAATAAGAACTGGGAGCGGAAGCTCGCAGCGGTGGCAATTGTCATTCTGAAACGCTCCGGTATTCTCGACGAGGCGGAAAAATGATCAACGAAGATGCCGGAGGTAGCGGCTCAGGATTGGTGTAAGAAACACTGAGTCTTCAACCACCTCAACTACGATACCTCAGAATTGAACATGGGGACGCTCATCCACATCATCCTGGCGCACGCCTCTCGTCGACAATGAATGCATACCAACCGCCCCGACTAGGTCCCCCGAGCTCGGCTCACCAGACACTACCTTTATGCTTTCCCAGACGTACTTCACAAGCTCGAGGAAAGACAACACGGCGAGCTTATCGCCCACGACGCAGCCTAAGACCAGCACCGGCTTCAACGAAGGGGCGGAGGGCGGTCTCAACAAACTCCACGGTGACGGCTGACGGCACTGTCCCGCGGCCGGCACACATATGTCGTGCGTCTTTGCGAAAGCCGATGGTCAGATCCCTGCGTATCGTGAGATCGAGCGGGGCTGGACGTCTTCTTCCGAGCTGAGGGCGTATCATCACAGCCTGCTCTACGCCCACTCAGCTTCTGTAGAGGCACCTCGCCTTGACTTCCACTCGCGAAACCAACACGACCTTGCAACAAAGGACATCTTAATGGAGGTCGCAGCGAATGTACTGTGCGAGAAAAGAAACCAGCTGCAGTTCCAACATTCACCAGCGTTCGATGTGCCGAGCATTTTCTTGGAGTGAGAATAAGGTATATCTCTTCGAACTTGCATGCCCGTTCACTCGCCAAGCTCTTCTATCTGCGCATTGAGCGTTACCACAAATCCTCTATCTCATTTCATCCCTCAATCTGCCTACGAACATACCACTCCGCATTCCTGTTCACTGTGCAGTTCGGAGCTACAGCAAATTCATCGACAACGCTATTCTCTGGGGTGTAAGCTTGTTCATGATGCTTGGCGCGTGAAAAGCTGATTGACTGTTTGTACTGGCGTCGGCGTTCGTTTTGGAAGGCACGGAAGGGGTTTGTTGTTATATGTAGTGGGATAGAAGGAGGTAATAGTAGAGGAGATGCCGGGAGTATCGGCGATGACAAGCAAGATGGGCGAAGTGGAGATGGTGAACACGAGGGAAGTGGCTACATCGGACAGACATGACGTGCCAGTGTCGGCGTGGGAGACATTGGCGACGAATAATAACCATACCACGACTGTGGCCTCGCGAATGAGACGTAGATGACGGCGGACTAGTCATGCATACGAGCATGTTCCTGGCCAGCTTTGCCAATTGCTTGATTTCCATCTCTTGCCATTTGATCGTGTTGGTCAAATACCCTGCAACCGGATATTTAGCATGCGCGCTGTCTCATCTCCCTGGGTGTGTGGGCTGTCTACGGCGATTTCAACGAGATTGAGCTTCTTACAGAGAGTCTTGATGTTGTTGCGTATCGACTGCTTGTCGAGCGAGGCGGCAGTGTCGGATTGCATAGCTTCGAGGAAGTCGGTGGTGAGGCCGACGGCGATGGACGTCTTGAGGTCGGAGGAGATAGCGACTCGTAGATGCTTTGCAATACTCTCCTCCAGATCAGCAACGGTGCCCACTCCCGCCTTTCATATCCCACGAACCGTATGCACCGCCTTATGCGCCAGCACCCCAGCTCACATACGTTTGACATGAACGCCGCCGCATCCAGATAACAACATGCACAGAATGACGTTGCGGCATTGCATAACCCACCTCTGCTACCTTTCCCGCGCACGTGCAACAACTCAACCCCCCACCAACCGTAGCGAATTTTGTATCCTGGCCGCCGCACGATTGATGAGCAATGCACCAAGAGTATCGGCGCGCACATGCGCCAGCAGAGCGAAAAGATCTCTTGCTGTTGCCAGGGTCGACGCGAGGCATGCGGCGCGGTGCGGTTTGTGGCTATATCAGAGCTGTGTTGCCGTGGCTGTCGTGGCTGACGTGCGGAATTGCGAGATCAGAACCTCCCTGTTGCTTTCGTCACTGTTCGTGTTGGAGTGAATGACGAGCGGCGCCTTTTTGCAGCGGACGGGCTGCTCGGCATCGTAGTCTGTGTCTTGCTCCTGGCGCGCGTAGAATCTGTTTGATACGTTGTACGCGCCGCTTGGATATGACTCTCTTCTGGCAGCGGGTGCTGGATTTGGAGATTCCCTAGCACTGCGAGTGGCTCGTTATCGTTTCGAGGGTCGTTGTGGGTTTGCGGGGTGCCATATCGCCGTGTAGGCTGTTGTGGATCAGAAAGATGAGCTGCGCAGTTATGCGTATTCGTCTTCTTTGCTGGCTTGATCGTAAACATTCAGAAGCGTCCTGACCAATTCGCGGAGGGGGGATTCATTGTGTGTAGTGATGGCAGGCGCGAGACATGTGCACATCAGCGTCATCGTGGAAGCACTGCGCCAAAGACGAAAGAATACGCAACTCGCTATACACAGTCAGTTTCATTCATCGCGTTAGTCGTTCACACGAGGTCACGAGTAGATGGACTTACAGGCTACACGATGCCAGTACATGTTCATCACCATACCAAACAGCCTCAGAGAACTCGCCACGACCTCTCATTTCTGTTCGGGTAATGATGGGTTTGCGAAGTCATGCACTTCACTACCTCTTTTATGTCGTAGAAAGGGTATAATCTCATAGGCAAACTGTGCCAATGAAAAACTCCGAGATCCAGGCTACGACGTGCTCGGGGCCATGTCCATCGCCGTTGTCAGAAGCTATGCCATGCCCGGACTCGTTGAACCCCGCAGATGACGTAGTTTGATTGGCTTATCATGAATTCGAAATGCGCAGGTTCTGTGCTGAAACTCACTTCCACTTCGTTATCAATGTTATGTACGCTCGTCTCCGTAACGGTATGTCCTACACTCCCGACTGGCAATTTCAACGGCCTCCTGATCAATCGTATGCAAGAAGTTTATTGATGGTAGTCAGCTGTTCACCACGGCTGCGATTTTAGAGACTATCCTCATGAAATACCCTTCTTGGGGTATTTCCTTCACATGCGCACACATAGCTCGCCCTTTCTTCCCGCTTGCCGAACCCGACCGGACATTGAAATTCGCATTGACATTGGTGTCAGTCGAAGGCAAGACCACATCCATAAACCCGGTCGCTCAAGTGTTCAAGGAGCGAGACTTTGTACCGACGAGTTTGAGAGCGGGTGCTGCATAACATGCCCGTATTCTGTATGAATGGGTTGCTTGTATGAGATGAGCTCAAGCAAGCTGATCTATCGAGTATAAAGGAAGGCTTCATCTCTTTCGCGCCAAAGTCCGTCTTTTTCCTTGTTGAGAAGTTCAAGCAGTAAGAAAGATGCCATATCAGCTCGTCAAGAAACAAATGGAAGAAGTGTAGGAAAATCAAACGTAGTAATCATACAGACTATATAATACTCTGCTCAGACCCAGTGCAAAGATGCACAGCTAGGCTGAGTTTTAGTCATGACAAAACACATCGGCAACAAGGCGGTCCCATGTCCTGGTGGAACTACAAATTGCCATCCAGATCCTCATCATTCACGATCTCACCATCCAGCTCCATACCACCTCCAACGACGTCCTCGACGTCAGTCTCATCTCCATCCTCAAGGTTCATATCCTCAACATCACTATCCTCACCTTGGGCAACCTCTCCATCAGTGTCCACACTCTCAGTAGCGTCTCCATCAGAATCCTCCCCCTCCACCCGAGCGATCAGACACTCCCTGAAGCTATCCATCGTGAACTCCGACTCGTCCACATCCTGCCCGGTCGTTGCCAGATCGTCCCAGGCGCGGTTGTACTCCCCATGCAAACCAACCGCCTCTTGCCATCTTCCAAGAAACGGCGCAAGTACCGGGGCAATGTCAGGAACGGTGTCCGGTCTCGAATAGCCAGGTTGGTTCTGGAAATGCTTTCCCCAGGATAGTTGGATGGTGTTGATGAAGGTGATGTCTGCTACGATGCAGTCCAACTTCTTGGCAAGGTCGCGATCGTTGCTGTCGTAGTCTTGGAACAGGGTCCTGATCCGAGCCATGACATGGGCGAGATCGCGTTTCGCTTCGTCGAACTTTTCGTTGCGGGTGCTGAGCTGTGAATGCTGGAGCTTGAGGCCTCTGTACACCTCCTTGCGCGCCATGTTGAGGTTCTTGCGGGCGGCTGTGAGGTTGCGTATGCGACGGTAGTCGAGGGCTTGGAGACGAGACATGTTTGCGGTGTTGAAGTTGAGGCTGCGAGCACGGTGTTGGACGTTGTGTATGGATGGGTGGTGTGGCTTGTACTTACGGTGGAATGGCTTGTAGTTACAGTGGAATGGTTTGACCCGTCTTTCAACTGGCACGATCGGACTTTGAACATGACAATGTGTTAGCCATATTCATCTGCTTCAGGCGGGGAGAGAGCAGTACTTACTGCAGAGTGAAGGCGTCCACGTCCGAGGAATATCGCTGGTAACTGAAGAACTGGGAGCAGCTGCCAGGTGCAAGTCTATCATATACATCGTCCAGAGGGGTGTGTTGATGCCAGTACCCGTCAATGCCTCAGACATGACAGCGCGCTGGTTCAGACCGCAAACATAACATCTCTTTCAAAGCTGCAGGGGTGGCGATCAGAGTGTAGGAGGAGAAGACATTGTCTGTTCTCCAACAACGACTGACTTCAATGGCTGAAGTTGTGCCAGCCCGGTCTGAGATCTATGCGGCGCGAGTGTAGGCAAAGTCAGGAACGCCATTGAGCGACTTCAACCGTGCGTCATAAGGCGGAGTGATGGTGCAAGACATGGTTCGAGCGGCGGGAAGCGTACAGCGGTGTTGAGGTTGTCAGTAGGCGGCATCGAGGTGGCGTTGTAACAACAGCCTACGCGTAGGCACGTGATAATGCTAAGCGAGTAGAGAGACTCCATGGTGAGGACCCCACGGCCACCAGCGAACATGACAAAAATTCCAATGATTAGACAATGATGGCATTCTCTGCAAGCCATCAGCGTCTTCCTGTCTGACGTCAAAGCGGGCACAACAAACGATCACCCCTTGCATGCACACGCGAGAGGGGCCCCTTGCGTTGAGATGCGGCAGATGCCGAGAATTTGCTGCATCCGAATCCACCATGATTTCATTGGTCGCCCAAAAAACAGCTTGTCACATGCTAGCCGACTGCTCGTTTCCCTAATGCATTAGGTCTCGCCGTGACATGACATCCCGTCGGCCCGAGCCAGTAGCGTCAATGCAGCAAATCGGCAGGGAAGTCTGGATTGACCGGCCGGTCGGCTGCGTTCTCCTGATACTTCCGATCACAATGAAAGAAAACAGGCTATTGATGTGGGTCGTCCGTGTGGAGTGGGTCTCTGGACAAACATGAGCGGAATTTCACAGCGCTCAACTCCGCCACTGCCTGTGCTCAAGCATGCAAGCTTTCTGAAAGGGTTGCATTGCTGGTTTCAGACCGATAAGATGCATCACCTGCCTGTCCAGCCTTGTTGTGCATCGTTCCGACAGGTGCGGTGAGGAGTAAGACAGGGCTTGTGGGGTGGCATGACGGGGAGCGTCTCGGGGCGTGATTTCTGGTTCAAGGTGCGTATGGTTGTTTGCATGTTGGTGAAATGAAGGGGGCTGTATACGAGTGTTGTGCGACGAGGAGGTTCTGAGTTTTTCGCGGCGTTGGCGCTCCGGATCCCGCGGCAATTTCCGCTGCCGGGATCTGATTGCTTCCATTCGATTCTCCGTTCAGTCTCCGAACCTTCACCGCCCCCACCAATAACTCACGACAACTGCTCCGCAGCGATATTTTTTGTACAGCGTCATAGAATATCAAACTAATTTACCACTTTTGTGAGAGCCTGTTATGATGGTGTTTTACGGCTGCAGGCCTAAAAGTCGCGATGAAAGAGCAATTCATGCGGAAAGAGATGTGGACCCGCATACTCCACATGCTAGCGGGTAGGAACGGCGACGCTAAGCTGGTTGCGATAAGCATGTCCTGATTTCGGAAACATGCCTTGTACGATTTGTGGAGATGCGGGGACAGGGGTGCGTGCATCTTGTTGCAGCGTCTTGTCTACCCGAGTCTAAATTGGGAAACTCAGGCAGGAAAACTCAGGCAGGGAAACTCACGCAGGGAACTATGCGTAGTGAGGAAGAGTCTCTGTCTTCCTGTTTCGTCATTCTTCTCTGCACCACAATCGCTGTCTCTAGCCTTGGCCCAAGACTATCTTTTTGCAGCTGCTGTGATGACGACGTTCAAGCCACATGTATGGTCAGGGCTGTGGCTTGTGGGCTCATTCACTCCCTCCCCAAAGTTCCGTTTGTGGCGATACACAGGACTATCCCAATGCTGTGTTTCCTTGCATCGTTGTCCGAGTCCAACAACCAGCCTCTCTCATTCTTCGCAGTCACTTATTGATCTTTTATTATATCTGTTGTAATCTTCTCTCACACAAGCAATGGCCTGTTCTGCAAACATCTCTCTTTGGTGCGCATGCTCCCCATGGCCAACCTCTTTCCTTGCTTCCAGGGCAATCATCTAAAGTCGCCCAACAAATAACCTTCTGCTCGACAGATACTCGCCCAAAGCTCATCTTGACGTGTTTTTCATCAAATTTCGAACACCCAAACCTTCACCACCGAATTTCCACCCGCGGCAAGAAAGTTCGTTTGCATCCACAACATGCATCCCTCCTTCACCTCGACCGTTTGCTCAAGGACGCGGCCCACCTCCACGTACCGCCACTGATCTGAGCACTTCCTACTCGAGATTCGAGTTGTCGCATGCAACGGATCGAACCAAGGCGCAACTTGCTCAAGCCATGGCCTTTGCGACGTTGTCATGGCCGTTCACCAGAAAGCATCATGTCCATCCACGTCGGCCTCTTGCGCAAGGATTTTGCCCAAGGAGATAGCCACCTTCACTCTCGCACACTGCGCAACGCGCTTGACCCGGCCCTGCGATTGACTCAACTTGGTTATGACGTCCTTGGCGTCGCGCAACAGGCAAGATTTGACCAGTTTCGACGCTCTCCTTCACTTCACCGCGGTTTTGCTGATACACTGATCCACCGAGGCGAACAGGCGCTGACTTCTCCTCCGCTTCCCCGCACACACACGCTCTGGTTGCGCACCATCTCGCGAACTTTGACGCGCATCATCCCTGTTCTACGACTCTTGAGCACCCATGCCTGAGCCTCTTCCCTCGTCAAGCTTTCGGCGACGGAGCATGATGAAGCGATTTGATGGCAGATACACGCGCACGGCGGGCGACATGACAGATTTGCCAACACTGGACAGCATCTCCAGACAGGACATCAACCCCACAGCTCCCGACAGCCATTGCGCCGTTCACCACGCTGAGGAACCGCGACACTCGGACGAGTTGGCGACACTGCCCACGGCAAGCAGTCGACGTCCTTCATCTCCGAGTACGGTGAGTCAATGGGCCCAGATCGCGATGAGAAGGTCCACCGCTGACCATTTCCCAGACCGTGAGCCTGGGGTTCCGTACCGACGAATACCTCGACGACGACGAGACTACCAGAGTTGCCATGGGTATGCCGCCGCTGAGGAGGGTGACTGGCCAACAAGTTCGGGCTCTAGAGACAACCGCCAGCGCGCGCGCGTCCATCAAGTCGTCGAGCACAGGAGATACGCTGGATCTGAGCGATCATCGCAGCTCGATTGGAAGTGCCGTCGAGCAGCGCCAGGTGAGTAGTTGCGAAGCCGAATGAATGCCTTGACGTCGACGGCCATGAGCTTACACAACCGCAGAACACGCAACGACCATACTCCGCCCCAGAAATCGCATCCCCATCCATGCTCGACGCCGGCGCACCGCAGTCAACCTACGACATCCCTCCGACCCCCGCGCGACGCAACAACGACCAAAAGACCGTGATATGTCCCGTCTGCATCCACCACTTCCACCAATCCCCTGCGACAATCCTTATCGACGACGACTGCTGCCTGATCTGCGAGGAGCCCGTCCCGCTCCTTTCCCGGCGATCCGTCTCGTGTGATGAAAACCATCTTGTCTGTCGATCCTGTGTAGCCACCACCGCCTCCAAGCTCGCGTCCACGCCGCACCTCCTCCCCGTTCGCTCACACGACTGGCACCCCCCAACCTGCCGTGGCGCATACCGGTGTTTTCGGTGCGGCGAAGCATTTGCGCAGAATGCAGTCGTATACGTCACAGCTGAATGTCGAGCTGTATGCACTCCCTCTTCATTACGAGGCTCTTGACTAACATTGCTTAGACGTTTGGCCAATGCTGTGTCGGCTCCCAGACCGCGATACGCTGCCCCTTCCACTTTTCGCTGGGCGAACAGATGCTTCATGATATGGGCAAGGCGTCTACCGCGCTTCCTCGCGTCACAAATGTCTGCGGTGAGTTCCTGTCCTGAGTCGTTGTTGCCGGCCCGCTGAGAACTGACATGGATAGTCAACGTGACATGCGCCCCGCATTTGACTGGGGTTGAGAATCAAGATGCGACGCCGCTTGAGGATCCTCATGCTGATGCCATGCGCGAAGTGCCAAGGAAGGAGAGGGGGCGGCTACGGGAGGTGTTGAGGAGGGGGCTTGGTCGGTGTAAGGCGGTTTTGGGGAGGAAAAGCAGCGGTGACAGTGACGGTGCCGCTGCCGCTGCCGCTCCCGCCGCTCCTGAGGATGGGCGGTCGGAATGGGTATGAGCGTTTGGTTTGCGATGCTGGGCGGATACCGTGGCTTCTGGGTATGTAGACCTGGCGCTAGTCCACGGCATGGGATGCCGTGTACGACTTTGGAGATAGGTTAGTCGGTCTGTGACTTTGGCGATGATGATGTCCGTCTGATCCTGCGCTTAGCTTCAGTAGGCACTTACATGTATAGCAATGATACCCCATAATTCCTGCGTCTATGTCTTCTAACCCGCCATTTTCGGTTCTCGTACCAATTCGATCCGTTCTCGAAGGTCTGCTCGAGGCGAATCTGACGAAAGAGCTTACCAGTTCGAGATGTATCGGTCTTGTGATACGATGTGGAATTGGTGGTTGCATTAATGACTCTCCATGAAGCCTCAGGCCCGAAGGTCTTGCAGGTCTTGAAGAGCTTCAGCACGCAAGCCTTCCCAATCTGCCATTCCGAAAGACCTTGCAGCTCTACGGGCAATAACCCGGTTCGGCGTATATCTTTTACAATGTGTAGTCTTCAGGAGGAAAGAGTCGTTCGTCTAGAGGCCTGTCAGGAACGCGGTGCTGCAGCTGTCTTCAAACATGTACTCCAGAGTGTCCATATTCAAGCTCTTAGCGATATCTCGACCGCGAGAACGGCGTTGGACTGGGGATAGGTGGCTGACATGAGTTCATTCAAATCGATCTTGTTGCCGAAAGACCGGCTGTGTAGCTCAACTGACGTTCCCTCAGCCACGTCGATGGGTTCGGTGAACGTCGAGCGGCTGAAAGTGGTGGACCTTTTGCCTGAATGAGAGCTCGAGGATATTTGTACAAGACTCCGGAGACGTAAGTTGCGTCACCGGAGCGTCCATCGCGAGAGCGTCCGAGCAACCACTGGCGCCGCAGATGCAGTTGTGGACATGATAGGTCTTCCACACCCACCTATCTTATCTGTTGTAACACGCTACGTAGAGTCAGATATTTTTTCCACGACTGCCCGTGTCGCCATCGCGCCGAGAACGAGAACGAGAACGAAAATACCGACGACATGACTGTGATCCTGGACATGGGCAGCTCGACTAGGCTGAAATTGCAAATGGACTGATACGGCGCACCCCAACTTCATTAACAGTAGATGAGAACGGGACTATGCAGCCTTGCTAGTTCCAGGTCTTGAACAGGTTTATCTTGAGTTGGCGAAGTTTGTTGTGAACTTGGCGCTGACATCGTCCGTCAAGATAGTGAGGGCATGGACACCGCTCAAGTCTGAGTCTGATGCTGGATACGAACTTGCCTCCTTGATGAAACATGTATTCGATGCTACGATAGGAATCATTAGCGTATTCGGGAGTCGTGTGAAGGCGGGCTCTGCGATACGATCATTCGTTGCAACCGTGTAGCAGACTGTATTCGTCATCCGGTCTGGGAGTCACCTACAAGCTCCTGTTCCATCGCAATGCTGCTTGGATCGAAGTGTAACCTCTTATTGTCTGCGAGCTTGTGATCTCGTCTTACAATCGACTGATTCGACCAAGATTCATCCAGTGACTGAGCTCTTGCCGATATTGGCAGGTCATGATGCGAAGGTAAACGACGACGTCGACGGAATTGCCAGCCCCATGCATCTTGAACATGGGCAATTCCCTACCTCAATACTTGTTAACGGCGACCTTGAGAGTTTCTCCCATGAACGACCAGATCGCCGAGCTGTATAGCCTCGCCGACGAGCTCTTCTGCGCCTCCGAATCCTCCTCACTAACCGCCCGCGTTCTGCAGATCCGGAATAATGCACCGCGTTGCATGAGCTAGCTACCTTTGACTCGAGTAACCAGGCGCATGCCGAAGACGCTCTAAGATGTGGTCTGGAGAGGAAGTCTCGGTTTGTATTTCTCAAAGGCCCGGTACACAATCGTAAATGAAGTTCTGGAGAACGTCATTGATTAGTCGAAAGACGACGTTACATATCCAAGCAATCTGTTCGGAGCACGAGCATAATCATAATTCACCCCCTGACCACGTTCCAAGGGAAGAAGTTGTATATCCATTGCGGTCTTCGCTGTGCGCGAGTTCAAAATCCCAATGGTTATAACTCCAAAGCACATGCAGGATTGAACAGAGCTTGCATCATTGCTTGCGCGCACTTTAGCTTCATAGTTGACTTCGTGGGCATGCTCGTTACATGTCATTTCCTGACGAATAATCGGGGTGCAATGGTCAAAGCCTGGCTTGCTCGCGACATCGACTATGCCCTGATTGGTGAGCTCCATCATGTATGCCATGCGCTGAAGTGGATTGTCGGTCTTGACGCGAATCTTACTTGCTTACCCGTGTCGTTGAGGAGTTCAATAGGAAGGTGACCGCGATATTTTCTGCCTTATTGAGCGTTGGGGTTTGCATCTCCTCGTTCATCGGCCCGATTCGGGCGGCATGTACAATCAGATCTGCGAGTGGCTTTGTATTCTGACTCCGGTTAACATGTTGAATTGTTGCATGTTGAGCTACCCGTGCGTCGCGTTCAACGCGTTTCATCTGCGGTCCCTTTCATCAGTGTGCCATCATTGAAGCTGTGTTCCAAGGTGTCTATCCCGGATGATTACTTTCGACATCGATGACCAGCCTAAGATCGGTCTGAGTGGATTGCAGCTTCAACCTCAGCGGCTCAGGATTCTGATGAAGTGGTACTGGACTGTGGTCGCTTGCTCGTGTGAATTGTCCAGAAGTATGCCTACTTTCGTAGACCTTGACGGAGCTCGCACTCCCTACCTTCTCATAGTCATGTGGGTCATTTGTTCGTCGAATCCGCTCGTGTGTGCCTGGTTATACGAGCCGTTCTCGCAGTTGTGGAAGCTGTACTGCTAGCCGCTAGTGCCCTTGGTAGAGTCAATGCAACGTTTTCCAGCGGCACTTTGCTCGCGAATCTTGGCCTTGAGGTTAACCGTAAGCTGCAATGCCGCCACAATTCTCAGACTGACTCTATGACCCCGCTGCTTCGGTGGAGCCGTGTTTTTGGTCATGTTGGAAGCGGCAGCGGCCTGCGGACGCTGCGTCCCTGGCTCGTCAACATCGTCTGGTTGCTCCTCCTCCGCGTTCATTTGATCATGAATGCGGTCCTCCTAGGAGGACGTGTGCCTGTGGCGTGCCTGAAAGTGAGGAAATCACGATTAGCAATAGGGTGACGCACTCAGTGGGCATATGCTAGGAACTGCAGTGCTCGGCATATAAGTTCGATGGCGCCCGGAGTTGTGGCTGCCAGAAGCGAATACGATTGGTGTTACGGTAATCAGAGACAAATTGCTAGACGTTGACGGGAATACTTGGTCGTGATCAACATAGAGGGGGACGCCATCATACCTGCCCTCCCAAATACGCTTCCATGATCATGGCATTGTGGCCTCTCCGCCATTATATCCACTCACCTCACGATCATTATGTTATAGTTCAATCTCTCAAATGAAGATGAAACAGTATTTGTGTCTGCAGTGATGTCTAGGTTGGAGTTCATGATATTGTCGGTAATGGGCTTCCAAGTGTGATACATGAACCTGTAGAGGGTCAGTAGCTTTCTGCATTAACTATCATCATGAAACATTACCTGAAAATTCTCGAGACTTTCGTAGATCCGGTGTTACACCCGCAAACTGGGCGTGACCAAGCCTCCAAATTCATGGGACGTCAAGCGGCAAGACGACGCCGCCATGCCCGTCGTCCTGAACTCACAAAATGCTTCTCAGAAGTCAGCCGGTTGCGACAATCTTGTCGTACTACATCCGAATGGAAGCCTAGCTGCTCAAGGTGACCGAGTAGGATTTTGAGGTTTGGTTGTGAAGTACGTTTTGTTCTGAATTCAAAGTACAGATTGTGACAGAACCATGGAGAAATATGTAACACCACATCAGATTAGCATACCATCCCTTTCGAGATGAAGAAGGTAGTGAGAGACAATATCTCAATTAAGCCAACCCCATGGTAGAATGCGTTTGGGACTCAAGTAATGCGGCTAAACTGAACACAAGGGGAGTCATTATTAACAGAGCGAAAAAAGATAAGCTCAACAAGACATACAGATATTGCTGGAGACATGTGTGCACGTTCTCCAATGCGTATATTGCCGAGGGGAGGACCAATGAAGCACATCTGCGCCGCCCTGTGTAGTCCGCGGCAGCAGATTCCTGCGCACTATGGTGGCTTCCGAAGAATGTCATGACGTCGCTGTATTGCCGCAAGAACAGGTCTCATATAGTTATTAACGATTGGGTTTTGTAGTCGACGATTCTCATTTGTGCGGAGCCTATTAACACAGCATCTCTTTTTACTCCAGTACACATGCAATTAGCCTCTGTCAACGGTGTTTGATGGAGGGGCGACATGATATTCTTGTTGAACGGGTGCGTCTTCAACCTCGTGATCATTGATGGGCACAAGAACTCCATCTACATTGCGAAGCTCTGCGACGAGAGTATTGCTACGAGATCCAGGATTTCAACGGAGGCTTTCACCATGCACGAGCCCATGAAAATGGCAAGGTTGGAAGTTTTGTGTAGTGACACTGCTGTGATCGTGGTGGAGAAGTAAGCGTAGTATCCGAGAGCAATGCGTTTAAGTACATGTATCAGGGATCAATGGATACCTTGCAGACAAACATAATGATGTATATCAAAACGTAAACTTATCCAGGACGTTGTTGATATTCTGTGCGCGAATTAATTCCATTGTTGAGAGGAATGTCTTTCGGAGCCCAGCGCCGATGAGCCCAACTAAGAGTGGGATGTGATTTGTCAGCTGTCATGAGCCTGTCATGAGCCTGTCATGAGTTTGTCATGAGCTGTCATGAGCTGTCATGAGCTTGTGTTGTCATGAGCCCGAGCGAGATTAGGCGAGGCTCGTGCATCTCTAGCGTGATTCGCTGTTAGCTCCCGACGCGACGTGTAAACGCGCGCATCAACAACAACACGACACCGACTGTAAACAACTCGAGATGCAATGAGCTCCCACAACAGAAATTCAGACGATGCTCTAGCATCTGCTACCCAGAAGCGAAAGCTGGAACACATCACAAGAGTGGAGAGTAGGAATAACAACATATGCATCGAAAACGGATGTCGCCAGCCTGTCACCACGTGCGACACGAATCTACAAAGAACGTTTCGACGATGCAGTTTTCACCTGGATAAAAATAGGAATTACACTGCAGACAGAAGAAAAAGAAAACACAAAACAGCATCTCAAAAACTATTAGTCTCCCCAGACGAGACCACGCACAATTCTTCTGACGAGACTGTTGGTCACTACAATCCATCCGTTTATAAGCACAGTACGTCAGGATTTGATGAAAGATCTCTCAGACCATACTCTTCGCCGTACATGCCGCCAGGACACCATGCATCAGGTAACCTCGTGCCTTTGTCACAAGCAACGTTACACCGGAGCGTAGCGGCTTCTTCTCAACCTTTATTAGAAAATCCCGGGCGGATGACGGCTTCAATACCCAATTCTGGGTCAAGCTCTCCATCACATTCAATCACAGCATCAAGTCTACTTCCTCGTACGCCAGAAGAGTGCTTGACACCAAGGTCTCTGGGGCCAGCTACCGACAACCCAGCGCTTGTTTTTCCGACTGGATTCCCGCTGGACCTGAAATGCCTGCTAGAAGGGGTGTCAGAGAACGAGGGTTCCGGGACTATGAATTCGCTCAGCGGATTTCGATCTGTGATGAGGGGAGGTTGTGTAGTGAAGACTGTTGACCGGTCTGAAGAACGACGACTTGGAGACCTAGGAAGCAAGTGCAAGCAATATGCGGATGTCCCTCTACACTATACTACGAAAGATCATCTCACCCTTCCCCAACACAAGTCTTTAGCGAACGACGAAGCTCGAAGATGCATTCACAAGATAGTTCTCGACGACTTCCTTAACAGCACACCCACTCTCCATTTGTCTAGTCGGGAAGATGGCGACGGTGCTCGGATGACCAAAAGGTCCACCCAGTATGCCGAGATAATTTCACAATGGCAGTTCCCCGATCGCAACCGACAAGATCTCCTGTATGCCTCTAATATACTTGGCACATCTCCAGATCTCCAGATTCAAATCCCACTGCTACCCCGCGAAGCGCGACACTTTGACGAAGACAGCATTCAAGGCTTCTACAACTCCAATATGACTCCAGAGGGCACTCTTGTTGATATACATCAAGGTGTGTTCCTTCTGGACCTAAGTTTCCTACTTAATGGCTCTTTTTAGTGGCTGACCGATATCATTGTAGACAACCTTGACGTGCTCTCGATTTGTACCGACTGGAAGATGTGGGTGTTTTTCCCCACCACACCCTCCAACATGAATCTCTTCCGGAGAGAGCAGATGTCCAAATCCTTCAAGTTAAACAAACTACGACATGATCTTGAGCATGGACAGTACGCTATCACGGCTGAACACGATTCTATATACATCCCTACCGGCTGGCTTCACGCTACGTACGCCCTACGAAACAGCTTGACTATCGGGACTGTCTGGAGTTCTGCTGAGGGTCTTGCCAACACAACTGATCGGTTGATTGCGGAGCTCAACCCACCGGAAGTCGCAGAATTTGTCATCAGTTCACTAAGCGAATTACGGCCTTTCCTTGAATGCCTCAAACAGGCTTTCCAACACAAGATGTTTGCAGAATGTCGTTCGGCCCTTCAGCGGATTTGTTTCCACACTCGAGTTGAGCAGAGATTACGGGTACCGCTGTTCAGTTTACGATTCGAAAACAGCAGAAAGAAAGACAACAAGAAGATCATTGAGGAGTTCGATAAATACTTTGAGTGTTTCAGAGTTTCTATCAATCACAGTGGCGAGAGTGAAGAGTACTGGAAATGTACAGTGGATGAGTGCCATTGCGGACTTTTGGGACATGTCAAAGAAGAACGGGTAGGGCAAGGCAAGGATGTCCAAAATGCGACACAAGACCGACGCAGACCCTGAGTCTCGGCGAAATATGAACCGCTGTCAAGAACTGCACAAGTAAAGACTTCTCATGTAGCAACCCAAAATGGATACGGTTATACATATCTTTTATCTGTGTGCTGATCTTAGCGTCCAGTGTCGTAAGTCGCTGTAAGGATTTTGTACTTTCGAGGGTACGTTTGATGACGAGTACTTGGGTGACTCTGCTGAACAGACACGAGGTGATGACAGTCATGACTTACCCACTTCTAAGAAGATGGCGCAAGAGGATAATACCATGTCGGAAAACACAATCAAGCCCGAACTTCTCATCAAGTCCAGTACCTATCCCGATAGCATACAATCGAACTTACCAAGGCCAGTAAAGTCCCACACGGTCAGAGAAATGGGCAGCAGCCGGTAAACGAGCCCAAGCTTCAATGCATTCGGGAGTATGAGGGTTGAGTAGATCAGGAAATGGGCGTTATGCACGTGCCAGCTTGAGCCCGGACAATGTCTTGGATGCCGAATAAATTTTAGTTCAGGACCAAGATCACGCACTCTTGACGGCCATCGGATGAGGTCGGTTGTTACGAATGTGGCGGTCGTGGACGTCGACAGGCTCATAGTGGAGAGGACGTGGGCGGGCAACAATGTCATCTGTTCCTAGTGGTCGAGTTTGCGGGTGTGGTATTGCTTTGGGCTATAGAGTTATTTTTGGTCGCCGGTAAGTGCAGTAGGCGTGGAGTTACGATTGGGGGTTTCACATGCTCGCTGGGTGTGACGTAGATAAGGAGCATGAGTTGTAGTCAAAGTCGATGTCTAGTGACTCGGCCTTTATGATGGATCAACGACAGGAAGCTTTCATGCTTGGCTTCGCGGACGCGTATGTAACAACATTGATTGATAGAATTCTTTTCCAGCAGACTCTTCTGGCTGATTTATCTTGTTGATGTGCGGACCTGACGTGTCGATCACAGTAATGCCGATGGATCATTGACAGGCATCAACAAGCTGTGCTTGATTGAGATAATCTATCCAGTCCACGGAGGTGCGCTTGAATGCACATAGCATTTCGCAGAATGTGGCAATCAAGTTCGAAGGTTACCAAGACGCGGATGTTAGACTCGAATTTACGACGGACCGGTGTACTGGTCCGTGAGGATCGGAGTCACTGGCTGAGACGGAGTGACTAGGCCTAAATAAGCAGAGGGCGAATGAAGTGGAGAATTTGACGTTGAGAGATGTGTAGCTGCTCCTCAACGTTATGTCTTTGTGAGTTAGGGTGTGGACGAACGTTGATGTGTTAAAAGTGGACCACATCGAGAACGGGTTGGCCGAGGACCTCGGGATTGATCTCAACTGTAGAATCTATGCTGGCCGGGGCGCCTTCCACAAGGAGCGCACCAATAACCTCCCCCTTTGGCGAAAGTTCCAGTGCGCGGGGGGTATCTCAGACTGGATGATCATTGTGTCATGACACTGGAGCAAAGTCGACAATATAAACATCTGGATAAATACGAACTTCTATCAGGAGCAACAATGAAGTCAATCCACTCAAGATGACCAGAAGGACCATGGAAACCGCATCTTGAAGCCTAAATGTTACTGGGTGTAACCCTGTAGATAATTTAATGATATGCAGACCACTACGGTCCTGTACAACATGATGAGTACCTCCTTTCGTATGGACTCAGCAGTAGCCGAGTAGGCTCAGGCGGATATGAGCGTAGCAGTGAAACAGCAATGAGTTTCGGCGTCGGCGCGGGCTGCTTCCACGCCACTAGCAAGATGAATGCCAAGAACCTTCTCTACAACGTCACAAGTCCGGACACTAGCATGTGCGGCTCACGCCGGGGTAAAACCAAAACTAATTCGATCAGCTTGGAAACATGAATCGAGCTCACAGCTTGCCCTACTGCGAGGGTAGGTCCGAGGGGATGATCTGGTTGACGAATATGGTCTTGAGTATGCCAAGCTTATACGCTACGGGACGGCCATGTTACTGTTCTGTATTTCGCACCACACTTGACTCGTTAACACACGTCTATACTCGGGACCTGGCTCCTTCGACTGGGAGTTCGTGCACGAAGACGCCCAAGCTACGAGGCCAAGGCCCGCACAGGTACATGCACCCGATCATATATGTGCTTAGCAAGCTGGTCGTGTATTTGGATCCGACAAGTCGACATAGGTAAAGGTCAGGCGGGCGCTGAGCGATGTAGCTATGTGTGCGGCAAGCTTCTCAGCATGATCGTGTCGCCCTTCCGGTCATCGATTATGCTATTGACTTGATGCATACTGAGCTTCACAGCATAGCACCAAATCGCCGATTATGTCGTATTGTGCTTGAGAGGAAGCAGTCATAGGATTTCAAGACGGCGACGCAAACAAAAACAATTGGTTGTCTTCGCCCTATCGAAGCGCATGGTGCCGTCGCTCACATTCATGATCGAGTCTGCTTTGCAAGAACCAACTCTACCTTTCTGCTTTTGGATCAGTATGACTTGTCGCATCCTCTTGGCATCTTCACCAATTTGCGGACTCAAGGTGGCCATGCTGGGCAGGGCCGGGTTGAGGGTAAAACGTTGAGTTCCAGATATAGCCTCGGCCGAAAAGACTGTGATGCAACACGTTTGGTGATGGACGCACATCAGTGATGCGATGAAATCTGATATGCCAGCTGCGTGTGGCCACGCAACTCCATCCAATCTCTTCGTCAATGACTCTTGTCCCTACCATCCAAGCACATCCGCGTTTGAGAGTTCAAGTTGAGTTGTGAGCCTATCAGCGTGACTAAACAGTTCCCTGCTCCTTGACGATTTCCCAATCTCGGACTTCGCAATACCCAGAAATCGGGTTTTGCACACGCGACACCCCATGTCTTGGCGGTCAGTACTGCACACGTTGAGACTTCACTCCACGACATGGCTGGCGGATACGTCCTGGAGCATAAAATTGGCTTTGGGATGAGCTTCACAATCGAAGACCTTGTTTCATGTCATAATTTGAGCCTGCTTGCTACTCCCAAAAACTGGATGACGACAAGCATCATCCTTGCCTCGATTCAGCTGCACGCCTTCGAAAGCGGGTAATCCATGTATATGAACGATAATAATGCGGCCAGCTCATCCTTTGGTCGCGCAGCAAACGTCTTTAGTGGGGTTTACCAATTTGACCAAGGCGGCGAGGACCATAGCGCCTGAGAGAGCGGTTCTATCGACCGTTCACGACTACGAGCGCCAACTCACTACTAACGGTGTCATTATACCAGTCCGATACACCAATGATATGTTGCAGTTAATTGGGTGCAAGCATACCCTCGTGTTATCACTGGCAAGCTTAAGTCGGCCTTACACTCTCGTCGACTTAATTAATTCTATAAACAAACACGTTTTCGAGAAGAATCACACAGCATGGGCGGCGGATGCTCGCATGAAGGAACCTTGTCGTGTCCAGGTGGTGAATGCGCGAGGAATCCATGAGCAATTTTGACCGTACAAACCTATTGTTGACATTGCGCATGCGAGGAAAAGCAGATGTTAACTCTGCTTGAAAACGAGATTACGACCATTGTCGGTTCCTCAGATGCGTCTACGTTGCCATTGTAGATCTCCCGGCACACGTCGATAATCTTATGATCGTTGACTATAGTCATGAAGTATTGCAGCGCAACATCCACTCTCCGGGCGCGTGTCTAAGGCGACTTTCGATCGAGTGGCAACGACTTCGCAAGCTTGATCATCAATGAGTGCGGGCATCCCAATGCGCTCAACCGCTTTTGACGGCGAAGTGAAGAACAGTTGAATGGATGCCCCGTGGTACGTCCTCGTATTCCATGACTCAATAACAGCGTTGTTGTGCTCTCATCAGAGATACCCAGTCTTGTAGGTGTTGTTGTCGAACACTTATGCAGTCGTCCTGAGGCCCCTTCGAAGATCGTTGTCCGATCTGGGGTTGATTACTTTAAGAGTTGTAATGAGTGTGCCAGGTTCCAGGGCCCGAAGTAGTCGTAGGAAACTCGCCTTCACGAATAGAGAGTTCAGAAATGCGAGGGCGGTGAAATTCCGACGACGAGCGCGATCTTTCATATTCTGGACTTTCGGTCGTTGTTCCAATCCTATTGAGCGTCCCACTCACATTTGGATGCTCGTATACAGGCTTACATACTCTGCGTGATCTGACGGACGTCTCATTCAACCTGTTGAACGCAACGTAACCACACACCGGAATCTGAAACAATGTGACATTCGCCAACCCACTCATGGACCGGTGATGTTTGCTCCTCTCGCTACTCCACGAGTCACTTCTACGTCCGCGTCTGTTGGTTGGGATGATCCTCTCGGAATACACTCACGCGGCTCGGTGTCGACAGATTTTCGCGATGATGGGGGAGTGCGACTGCGCCGTGGGTTGATAAACGCGAAGCCACGTGCCGATGATCTTCTGCATCGTATTTAGGATCGCATGTTCTTGTAGGAGTAGAAGATTGTAATCATAGACGTTAGCGAGGGACCTCCACTACGGCGATCTATCCTCGATGTACAATTGTAGTTGCGATGGCTTGCTCGAGTTTGTCAATGACGCGGATGTAGAACAACATTTATGCATCGCGATTATGGCGAAAACGGTACGCTTCGAGGTGCGATGTGAGCGGATCGCGAGGAAGTGACATGGACGTCGCAGTGGCCGCAGCTATCATGCTTCCACCGTCCCCATGGATTTCTGGTATGTCACCTTCGTCGTAAAGCTCTCATGTGTCGTCATGTGTCGCTACGTATCATGATGTAACCAACCATATCAAGGCGCGATAAGGAAAGTGTAGATGCAGTAGGACTGTTACTGTCGAGGTTTTGGAAGCCGTGGCTATTGCGTGTATTGGCGAACACGGGCGCGGAGATGTCACAGAACCGCGCATGCAGACCTGTAGTTGCGTGGGTGTATAATGATTCTGACAGTCGCGCTAGAATATGGCGATAGACATACAAGTCCTACGGGTAGAAACAACGAGCGTACCAGGGGACGCGGTCAAGGAGAGCCGCGCTCAATCTCGGAAGCAGGAGGTTGCGACAATGGTGCGTGCTGCGGAGGCTTAGTCAGACCATGCAGGGTATTTCGCGTTGTCGATGGCATAGTCATGGGCCGCACCGGAGAATCGGAAAAATTGGCACGAGGAAATACCTCGTTTTACGTTGGGATGTTGAGAGATTGTATTGTGAACCTGGCAGGGTTGGGGAGTCTGATTGTTCACGGAATCGGTCTACTATTCCTCCGTGTGCGCGACGATTATCTAGCCGTGGATCCGGCTCATCGGTAGGTCAGCTTGAACCTCATCTATGATACTCAAATTGGAATTGGAGTTAGAGGAGCGGATGTCATAGGTGGATGACAAAGCTAAGCGGGTTACTCGTCTCATGCGAAAGTGAATGCGTGTTTGCGTGATCGGGCAGAGCACATCAACAGTCATCTCCATTCAATTCGAAAGAAAGAACATAAACATGTATTGCTACTGCTAGGAAGAAAATTTGAGAAATGTGATCTCGCATCACTCTCATCGGGCTGGTGCTCATTATCATCGTTTTCGAAGAGGTTTCGCCCGTGATACAAAATGACCGAGAAAGTGGAAATTCCGCTGTACATACAGTGCGTGAGGGCACAACCATTGCATAAGAATCTATCTCTCACTGCAACATATCAACCAAACCAGCAACATTGCCCTGCCCTACTCATGCTCCCAAGCAAGAGAATGCGCCCAGGGATTGGTATCCGTGTACCTGCCCTGGCCCATGTGTCCAGGCCGAGGAGCGAAAGCGTCTTTCAAGCTAGCACCTCGATGTTCAGGGCCTAACGTCGGATGCGGATAGACAGAATGCTTGCCATGCATATTGGGTTTGGCAGGGGGACTGAAGGCCTTCGTATGCAATTGCGGGGACATGACATGTCCAGTCGGAACGAACGTGCGGGAGCGCGAGGACACTGTCGTTGGCGGCTCAAATCCATCCAAGAAGCCCTCGCTGTAAGTACGTGCTGGAGTCGAAGAGCGAATGCGGGACGAGTCCACTACCCGGGTAAGAAGACCAGTCTGCAGATCGATTTGCTTTTGCTGATCTCTTACTCTTGCCGTAAGCTCGCCCACAGATTCTTCTAGCCAAGTGATTGTTTTGTTGTCGCGATTCTCCATCTTATGGATTAGATTGGCTTGTTTTCCGAGTTGCGTATGCTGATCGTCGAGCTGCTGCGTCTGGCGGGCGATAGTGGAGGTCTGGTTGTCGATCTGTGAGGTGTGCTGTTGAATCTTTCCTTCTAAGAGCGCGATGGTTTGGCATAACTTCTGGACAGTGAGCTTGAACGTATTGCTATCTTTCTGAATCTGTTCGAGTACCGGTGCTGAAGTGGGTGGTTGTTGGGGGAGCACTACACTCAACGCGGAACGAGATGGTGACCGGGATTCTCCAAATTCGGGCATTGAGTGGCCATGTGAGTTGTGAACTGGGTAACCACGACCGCCGTGTACGACTTCGGGTTTGGTGTGCATATGGCTGGATGAAGATGATGCTCTGCGGGAACGGTAAGTCGGGTACTCGTTGTTCGATCCGGTACGGAGTAGATCTTGCTCCCGACCTGGCGGGGAGTGATTGCCGTATTCTGCGGGCGTCTGGTTGTAGCTCTCGTATACGGCGGTTGGCTGAGCATGCAATCCGAGATGGTCACGACAAGGGGAGTTCAAGCCATGGGTAGAGTGGTCAGGCCTGTTGCCGTTATTGACAATCTCACATCATTCTGCAGAAACAAGCTTACATGTCAACTTGCGTGCTCACAGTATCGTACCAGTCAGGATGGCGCTCTCTCTCAGCCATCTCGATATCTTCACCTGCGAAGCGCACCGCTCTCTTCTGTTCGTCCACTGACAGATCCCTTAGGATCGAGCGTGGGGATCGATCAAGCGTGCTTTCTCTGTCAAAGGCGTGGCGAGATTTGTTCATATTGGAGGCACCGTTGCCGTGAGTCTGGGCAGAGATATGCGGGGGAAATCGGTCTGGATCAGAGTGTTGCTTGCAGCGGACTACTCCCGGCTCTTTCGGGATGCGAGAGCAGCGTTGCTTGTAATTGGAAGATAGCGTGCCGGCAATGCACAGTTGTCGCTGCATAAGGGGTATGAAAAATAGTACGACAGGTGGAATTCTATCAGATGACAGAACTGGAATTGCAGTCGTTATGCATAGGGGAAGACAGAATGATAGGAAGTGGCAGATGATCCCGCAGTACGACCTCTTAAGGGCACGACGCTCAAGTCGCCGTGATTATTGCGCCAGCCTGTATTGGTATGTTCTTGAGCAAACTGATCGAAGAGGGTAATTTTTGCATGCCTCACCGGTGGTGGAAGTGCTGTGTTGTCTCGCATCCCTTTCAGGGCTTTCGCACGCTCTGATCCCCGTTTGGATCTGGAACAGTTTCACACAGTCTGCTGATCTTTTCAAACAAACTCATCCCTTCGGTATTCTGCGTCTAGGAGATCGAGACATAGCTTCCTTGAGACAGCTGGGTTACCGTGTCTGTAACATGGCAGTCAACATATCGACTGTTGTCGACACAACAGGAGAAACGCAAACACGCCCGGCCATTCGTAAGATGTTTCGATCGCGCGAAGCGAGATCAAGCCTGCAAAGTCAATCATAGCGTTCAACTGATGGGGATGTGCCGCTGTTGCAGTGATGTCAGTGTGTTTGGAGGGTGAATCATTTTTGAAGTTCGTGCTGGATTTGGGGTTGACAGGGGCCATACCGCGCTAGAATGACAAGCGTCTTGGCAACGCCAACACGGAAGGAGACATTCCGCATGAGTCAGAGCGCTCAATAACACGTACTCCAGTATTGCATCGCGCCCAGCTTAACGTCGCCTACCAACTCGAAAATGAGGGGAATACCCATATCGCTGATGAGCTTCTTGTTTCTAAAGATTGAAGTAGAGTTGTCGTCACATCCAAGCTATTGAATACGGTGACGTATAGATCGACAGGCACAAGCGGGGCACCATCAAACCAGCCACCGCGCATCGCCAGCCCAACACGTCTCCCACCTCCACATCACCACATCCGCGTTTCAAATCTCCCCTTCGCCCCTCCCAAAGCTTTTCTACTGCTTCCTTGGCGATTTCTTTTCCAGCTACTGTTGCGCTACCTCTGCACCCCCTCTATCGCTTCCTTTGCTTGCACGATCAGAGCAGGGCTCAAGGAAGCTAAAGGAGCGCATTAACCGTTGCGAGGTTTTTCGCCCAGTTAGAATGAGAAATGTCAAGTTGAGTCAACGTTAGCATGTCCAAAGTGCTAGAGAATCTGTGTCTTCACAGCCAAGTGAGCCGTTTTCGTTTTCGCCCGTCCTGAGCTCACAGCCACACAGACTCACTGGACAACTTGCAAGATCCCTTTGGATTCATATGTGAGCAATAATGAGCCTGCTATGGGGTAAATTTAGCTCGGAGCGTTGGAACATGCCGTGATTCTAGCACAGATTCGAAAGATACTGATTCGAAGATCGTCTGGCTAGATTACACTACAGTCCACAAAGCCATCTATGCGTTCCGTCCATGCTTGTAAGTACTATGGCCATGCATTTACTAGACCTATTGCATGTTCACGCCTCACTGAACTCCCGTGTCAACTCACGTGGGACCACTTTGAGTTGGGTATATAGCGTCTGCCGAAAGCCTCCTTAAATTTCCTCCCATGATCACAGCTCAACTCGACATGGCGAAAAGGTCACCAAGAGTACGTCCTGGCATTTGACGATATGAACAGATCAATGGAAGGGCATTGTCAAAAATCCACTATTGCATCATGCCTGTTGCATATTCCAGAGATCGATGCAACACAATAACCAATCACAGATGAGTCCACGAAACCAGTGAGGCATATTTTACAGTAATATCGGAATCCTGGTAAAAGCTTGAGTGAAATTTATATCGATCCGACCATGCCGAGTTCAAGATCGCAAGGCGTGGACAAGAAACATATTCTGTGTAAGCTTGTCGAACGAATTTTTGCTATTGTAGTCATTGGTTCGGTGATTCAAGGGCAGATAGTCCGGGTGTGTACTCTTTCCGCAGTTCAATTGCCCTGATATCGACAGCAACGAAACTGACAGCTACTCGAGCCACTTGGCCGCCACCCGGTACGTGTGACAAGAACGAAAACAGCAACTCAAGCTAGATCACTATAATATTCAGCGGTCGTAAGCATGATTGCGGCAAGTACGCTAGGTCAACTTAAGCTTGTTCGACTTTTTGAGGTAGAAGCCTAGTATCCTAACGCATCCCACTAGGAGAATTTCACCGTCCGAAAGTGGTACGTCGCCAATGTACATTCGGAAAACGATGTTTGTATCCGAACCCGTTACTTGGACTCTGAAATGTATGCATAGGAACGTCCTTGGTTTGACTGTTGAACATTCCATGGCGCGGCGGCAATTGCATGTGTGCGAATACCATTACTAAGATTCAGCACGAAATCGTGCTCCGACTCGGACTCTGGAGCGCGTAAGGCTACGCGAGCTAATGTATCCAGGGAGATGAAAGTCTTGGTCAATTACCCAAGCTCCTATCAGTTCTTAGATGTAGACTATTCTGGGATTAGATTTGTATGCGTTTGTGAGAAGACCAAAACGGCAAACGGAGTAATTGGATGTATATTAATGCCCTGCAAATGTACATTCTCCCATGATTCATCGGTCTCCAGTCTGGCAGTGGCATCCCAAAAGCTCAAGATGGTGTCGAAGTTACACGATATGTCTCGAACACAGCACGCCTGTCTCGAGGTTGAGAAGCGCAACGAGCCCGTTAATGGGAGGGATGCGGAGTTGATTGACGAAGTGGGAAGATCTCCCTCTACTTTGTAGTTGGGACAGCATCGGAAAGATACAAGCGTGTGCTTGATGACGTGGAGGGATATTTGCATTTTCGCGAATCGGCATTCATGTCCGAGATTCACCGTATCGGTATATTTGCATTGATCGCCTGATAAATGATGTGTTTAGACTCTGATCAACCGTTGAAGCCGCTTGCATGGGTTTTGGCCTTGAGAGCTGCGCTCACACAATTGAAGACATGGCCATGCTGAACCGAGAGATCCATCTCGTTGGGATGCACCAAGCCGAGAATGGAATACTTGACGTCGAACTCGGCTGCGTTATCAGGTAGTCCCAGGCCGACGCCAATAGGGCTGTCGAGCTCATCGGATCTCGTTCGCGAAGTTTGGTGGGTGGTCTCCTGTGCTTCATGATGAACGCTTCAACGCGAAGTGAGGTCTCTTCGATCCAGTACATGTTCCACTTGTCGCGGCTTGAGACACCCCTACGAGAAGGGTACAGCTGCATTGTAATGTCGAGGTACGAAGCATCAGAGATGCATTGCTGGTTATTGGATTGGATCAGTAGGGAACGAGACGGCCTCTCAAGTATGGGTCGGTATTCGGTGCCTCCTGCTGGATAAGCGTCCCGAACGGAGACAGGATGACGCTGAAGCAATTAAATATTCATGGATCGAATGACGAACATACTACACATGCTCTTGAGTAGACCTGAACCTAAGGCAATATAGAAGCGATGTGTGGCAGTAATCGAAGTTGATGGTCGACTGGCATGTTTGTTATCTGTGGTCGTCACCGGACGTAAACTTGTCTGGATTCTCCTAGACATAACTTCGATAGACAACCGTTCGCATCCTTCGACGGTGCAGAACCAATGTATCTGAACTGGTCATTTCTTGCAGTCAGACGTTCACTTCACATAGGCGTAAGTCATTGTGCGTCTCTAGTTTCCAGCATCCTGTTTTAGGCTTTCCATCGCTATCTCAATGACGCATAATCTCAGGGTGGAAGAGAATATAGAATACACACATCATGGTTCTCATTGTAAAAGAGCAAGACTAGCTCCTACTTTACATAATCACAGATGACGCCCGTTGTTTGGTTGACTGAGTTCTCACTTGGTTAGTCTCTCTTGGATTATATACCCTATGTTCACAAGATGGCAGATATAATTTCACTGAATTTAATAGATGGAGGGTATGCTATCAAATGTTAAACGAATGGATGGAAGCCACATCTCAAATGCCGATGAGGGAGGCTCTTAACAGGATATTCCATTGAGTGACAGAGTTAGTCATTTGCGTTCATGCTCTCTCTTGTATGCTAAGAAATGCAGAGTGGAAGAGTGGCGACGAATTGGACGACCGAGGGTCATTCAGTAAGGCAGGCCTAGTGCGCCAGAAAACTTATTGGCTAGACAAATGAGAAGTGAGACTTGGACGCACAAGCTATCAAAAAGGACAGCTATACACACAACTATGCCACATTTACTCGTTGTAGGTAGCTTGCTGTAAATTTTCCAATATGGTGGGCTGACTATCCGAAACCAAGCACAAAGTCCATAAGAAGGCGCAGTGTGAGAGCGTGATATTGGTCAACTGATAACAAGATACTGTAGAGCGATCACGGCATCTACAAGCAGGACATGGCTTGCATGAATGATATGTCCCATGAGCAATTGCCGGAAGTTTTCGAAGTTTGCCTGTATGCTCGCTGGAAGAGGTGCATCAGAATAGAAGGCAATCGAAGTCCTCGGTGGCGGAGAGTGAAGGTCAATGAACGCAGTTGTGGGTAGATGAGTGTATATACGTTGCGCTCACGTACGTTGTACCACGCACTTGCCGTGCTCCTTATCTCGTGCCCTGTCATCTAACTTGGTTCGAAATAACACTCTACATATCATCCAGCCTCAACGTCGAAGGAAAGTGCGCATTCACCTCCCCGTCATGATGCCTCACAGTTGTACTCGATGATCTGCAGCATTAAGATGCACATCCTGGGTGAGGTGTTCACGCTAGGTGTCAAGTGCTGGACTTCGTTTGGCACGCCATGTTATATCAAGGTTATATTTTCCCATGAGGGCGCTGGAGTCGGAACATATACCTGGACTTTTTCTGTGGTAACCCATATTGATTTGATCTCTGAATCCATCGTGTTGTCTCCAGGCGCTTTGACGAGTTCCACAAATAGACATCACAGTAGGTCCAAGTGACGTAGACGAGTTTCCCAAGGAGATCGTTCTGGTGCTACATCATATTACCGGTCGAGACTCACACAGTTTGATGGTTGTCGCGATCAACCAATACGTGTTATTCAGGTCATACCCACAGTCAGCTACGCAACCCCCCTAAGCTGTCACGGATGTATAACGGGAATGCAAAGTTTCTAGGCGCGTAGTGGTTCGTCTTCCGTGATCATCCACGATGGGGCACATAGATCTCGGACAGTCGTGCAGAAAAAACACAATGGACATTATCGCGACTACGTAACGATTGCAATCCTGCATATTCCCCAAGCCCCCATGATCCTCCACCATCTTGCACTGATTCTCCCCGACCTGCACATCCATCTCGCGCTCCCGACCAAGGCGTCCCTTGATCGAGAACCCCAGACTCGAGAAAGGCGTCCCTTTCTCAAGACTGGTGCGTACGAAGTGGATGTAGTGGGAGAAATCAAGCAGAGTGAAACTATCAAAACGAGACGAGAATAATAAAACAAATGACACGACTGCGCACACTCTCCTTCTTCAGTTGTGTAGTATATCCACGCCCAATTCTGTATGCCATGTGCCGTTTGCGAGGAAAGAGATGAGGAATGCTTTGATTGGACGACTTGTGTATGTTGTTGCGTTAAGCATAATTGGATATTCATGATGGGAATCGAGCTGATGCGTACAAAGGCGTGGACGTTGAGGTATCCAGAGTTAGGTGGAACGTGATGTGGTGTATACGCAAATGTGTCGGCAAAACACCCCCGTGATGAAGAAGACATAATGATAGCGATGTAGAGCTCTCAGGTTCACAGCTGCGAACGACGCAAATAGGCGCTCTGAATGACGAGTATGGATGGAGGTTTCGGGATCTGTTGAGCCACGCTTTATGACAGTTGTTGGTCGCAGCCAGGGAAATCATAGATCGGTTGATTGTGGTTGTGTTCATGGCAGCAGAACATGAAGGGAGGCGTAAGGTATTCAGGGGGTGGTATCTGGGTGGCGACGATTGAAGGAACGACATCAGAGAACGAAGCTCGCTCGCATGCGACACTCGCTGGCTGATTTGGAAGAGGCGTTGCGAAGGTGAAACTTGATACCGCCATAAGAATATATGAGTTCAGTCTGTGAACAGAAACAAGGTAGCAACGATGACAAAGAAGACGTTTGGAAAACCCAACAATCTTCTACTCAGCAAGATCCTCAAGCGTACAAAGTCCTGGGCCCAGGATCATTGCACGCTCTCAGATCTACCCGCAACGTAAGCGTGCACTCTTGCGATTGGGCTTGCTGGACAAGAAAGATTGTTTGGTAGTTTGGAAGAGATGCAAGAAGTTGTATAAGTGACAGCATGGTAGGTAGAGCTAGGAAGAACAGACACAAGCTTTTATGGTACGAAGAATACAAATAAAATACATATTGAGATCTGCCAGCGACACGAGAACGTTGTCTGAGATACCTGAGTACAGAATGGTCGGATTACTCTACTTTGCATGTGTGTCAAGACATCCTACATTGAGAGATTGTGGATGTGATTTCCGAATCGGGATGTATTCGCCACAAGTAGTTAGCGTCATGCACTTCCATTCTAGATCGCCACGCGCCGTTGGCTAAGACAACTACAAACTTTTTGAGCATGACACTTCTCTTTGTGTGTCGACACTCCTCCCACGTTAGTTGCACACATCTTGCTGTAGAGAAACCCTCTATCTATTTGCCCCGGGCGAAAGGTACATGTGCTCATTTTCGTAGGCGCACGAAACACGACGGTAACTTTTACTGGGAGCCCCCCCCTCCCCCCCAACGCAGCTAGCTCTTCTCCTTTCCCCTACACGACGAAACCCTCCAACTCACATCATGCCGCCGTTGTTGAAGCACATCGACGAGGAACTTGAGGCTCTTGATCACAGGGCCATCAAAGAACGATACAATTACTCGGATGATAGGTATGATGAGATGCGACGACGAACACCATGGGTACTCGTCTGTGATCAAGAGAATCTACTTGCAGAGATTGAGGAAGAAAAGGACCAGGAAGGCTACGCCACTGAAGTGTCAAGCGAAAATTCGACTGAGGACGATTCAAGCGCTTCAACACAGGGTAACTCCGAGCAAAATGGTAATGTTGATCCACTACCTCATGCCATGCACACCATAAGATCCCAAAAGCTGCGTTCTTACCTTTATGTTATTCAACGCTTAAGTCGTTGAATTGCCCAAAGACTGACGAACGTGACCCAGAGCAACTACGAACCGTAATCCAGGCACCATCGATTCCCGTCGTCTCCTACCCCAGCGACCCTGTCTTGGAGGTACTACCTACGGTAGCGTTGTCCTATGCACCCCTTTCCGTTACCCACAATGTCGCGCCAGATGTACCACGTGGTCAATCTTTGTCTCGCAGAGAGGCCTTTTCCATCTGCAACATCGATCCTGAAGTTCTTCATAGCCCATCTTTATCACACACACAGGCCTTCTGCGTCTACGACACTCCACCTACAACGTTTCACAACCCAGCATTGAATTGTTCTATGATTTCTCACGTGGATACTGTACCCAATGTGCCTCGTGGCCAAGCATTGACATACATCGAGGTCGTATGCATCTACGATGCTCCGCCTACGACGCTGCATAACCAGGCATTGGCATTCTCACCAACTTCCTTCATCGATATCGAACCTATGATGCCTTTATACCAGGACGCCATGGAACAAGAGATCATTAAGCAAAAACATCTCCTAAAGAGAGCAGAAGAACGTGCTCATGAACACGAACGTCAGGCTAAGGCAGCAAAAGAAAGAGCAGAAGACGCAATACAGAAAGAACGACAGACAAGCGAGCGATTAGTCGCTTTGGAACTAGAGACTAAAGAGAATGCTCGAGCATGTGACCTTCGGGTTCAAGAAGCAGACAAAAGGGCGAGCAAGGCTAATCAGAGGAAAGACGAAGCAGGTAAGAAGCTGCATAATCATGTGGAATGAACAGCCATGGGCCATGGCAATCTAACAATGGATGTAGACGCGCATGCCCAGGACTGCACAAGTCGAGCTCAGATGGCAGAACAGAGGGCTCAATCAGAGATGGAAGCGCAACGCGCCCGCGCGGACAAAGCGGAGTCAGACATGGCTGCAGAACGGATCCTCGCAGAAGCTGCAGCCAAATCGCACCAGACAGACATGCACCAAGCAAAATCTGCAGCAGATACCCTGCGGGAGCAGGACATGGGAAGGGAACATGTGCTTATCGCAATGAGCGAGCGTATCAGCGAGCTGGATGAGTTCCTGAGACTCGCCAAGTTGGAGAATGAGCAATTGGAAAAGAGGTGCAAGTGGGCCGAGACTGATGCTCCCACTGATGTTTCCCACGACCAACAAGGAGAAGCCGTCAAATCGTTGGCTCACTTGACTCGGTACCATGCCGACCCCTCCACCGTCGAATTGAAGCTGGAGCATGATTTCTATCCAAACATCACACACAACATGGACGCCCTCAGCTGCATGATGCACGAAGTCCGAATGCGTCGCAATCCTTTGCAGGCAGCAAGGGAACTGCGTGCGTGTGTCATACTCGCCATCAACTATCTTAATATCTGGAACTGTGGGGCGTGTGGCAATGCCGAACAGCGTGCCAAAAAAGCCGAGTTGCAAGCCGAGGCGGCGAAGTGGAATTTTGAGTTGTAGGGCAGGTTTTTGTGGCTTGACATTTCCATTCGCGTTTACCGTCTTCACCACAGATTATGTGATCGGCTTCGCGACCTCCCTAAGTGGCAGTTGTTGCTGTCTGATTTCAAACTATTCAAAGGACATAATAATGCAACTTCTCCTTGACCTAGAAACAAGTTGATGGTGTCTTCGCAGAAAGCAAGCACCAAATAATTGGGGTGATATTTGTTGTTTCTCAACCAAAGCGCTTCCACCATTGCTAGTTGTTGTTTGGATCTCTTTCTTTGTTCCATTCTCAACGATTGCTCCGCCAATACATTTGCGGGCGATGCTTACCACTGCAAAGGCTTTGCGTTGCTCTTGTGAGTTTGCCAACCGTTATCGTACAAGTTGATAAGTAATTGAGACACACTCATCAACTCACATCTCATCTTGCACACCTTACGAAGAACAATTGATTGGTCTAGTCGAGACCCTTCGCCTGGTAAGAGTCAGGACAAGCATCTCTGGTTGCTCTACCTAACATCCATTCTACAGAACGTCATGGGTAAGTCTCATTCGCATCGGAACTCGCACAACCGAAAGAGCCCAGACAACCAGAAACCTTCATCAGCGTCCGAGACTTCCTCGACTGAATCCGAATCCTACCAACACCCGATTTCTCCTAGCAGCCCTCGTCCGGCAAAGCCTACCCTGACGACCAACCCTCATGTCATGAAGATTGGGCAACAGCTGCATCTCTATTCTACCTTGCACAAGATCCGAAAGCAAGAATACATTGATGCTCTCGCCAAGTTCCGAGCCTGGTACCCACCCCACAAGAAACTCGTCTCGGACCCCGACCTTCATAATGAATGGGCCAACTCGTCAAACCGTAACCGGGCTTTTGCGCAACTCATCCGTGGCATGGAAGATGCCGAGACGCGAGCCATTGCGTACAATGAGGCATTGGCTGATGCGGAGCGGAGCACCGTTGGCAGAGGTTCAACTCGAAGCCGGTTCGAAAGCTTGGCGAGAAGCGACGCGGGAGGTTCGATACAAAGCCATGGCATGAGAGCGCTGACCAAGAGGGACAAAAGGTTTCGCCGAACTCGACCTCAGCCTGTGGAAGATCGGAACCCAACTACCCCAACACCTCTCAGATCTGGAGACCGATACACAGCCCTGGATGATGATGACGATTATGATGACAAGCCACGTCAGGCGAACAGAAAGCAACATGTCTCAAAGAAACAAGCGGGGTCTGGGAAGACTGGCCGAGCTATATACCGGAACCCAATGTCCTCGCAAAGCTCAGAGCAATCATCAGACACTGCAAGATACCAGGGCCCATCACGATCATCTTCTCGAAACCACAACAGTAAAACCATACCCACCTCCGTCCCAACATCTCCGCTAGATGCTTCACCTCAGACCGACACCGGGCTTCCCTCCTCGTCATCGGCTCCAGTCTCCACACCCGCTGCCACATCTGCTCCAGATTCTGATCTCGCCGGCGTCCCTCCAGGTCCCATCGCATACGCCTTGGACAAGCTGTTCAACCTGAGTCGTGCCACTACACGTCCGGTACCTCCCCCAACACGGAGCATGAAGTTCGAAGTTCGGGGCCAGGAATACTCGTACACGGGACCAGTCATCCGGATGGAAACGAATGGGAGTGGCAGGAACACAGACGATGGACTTTCAGGCATGGGTATGGCTAACATGATGATGGGTGTTGTCGGAATGAACATGCCTGGCATGGGACCACAGCAGATGCCAGGTGTGGGTTTCGGTATCAGTAATCACCGTCAAGAGGGTGTTGGTCAGGTAACGCAGCAGCCTCAGGGTCGGCGAAGGTTGGTGGAGTTGAAGAACGGCCGCGCGAAGAAGAGAACTCTGACCGATACTGAGAGTGACTCGGATGAGCGGCAACAAAAGAAGAAGAAGGGAAGAAGGTCGGAGAAGTAGGGGGTACTGTGGTCGTGGCGAGCGTTGTGGAACGAAGTGTTAGAAAGACTAGAGGAACTGGGTTTGGGACAAGGGTTAGACTTTTGCTTTCGTTATAGAATCTGGACTTTCAATTCATTGTATTGCAACTGATACATCCCATTGTATGTTTTCATGGTGAGCTTGTTGCTTAGCATATCCACAAAATAATCGCAGCCATGAGTTTCCATTGTCGTTCACTTTCCAACAAACTGGCTCAAGCCTCGAGGCATGATGTAATGAAATGGTCGGGCGGTGCGAGTGATCGGCGGTACGGGGGTCGTGAGTGACCAGCGAGTATGCTCAAGATTCATGGTCAGCTAATCCCACTCAGCACCGCTTATGTAGGTTCTGAACTTACCGTGATATTCCACCTTCACCCTTCTGCTTCCTTTGACACGTATCACCATGTCGAAATCGTTGGTTCGTGCTTTGTCAACGACATGACTGTCCTTGTGGAGTACTTGGGCGTAGTTACCGTCCAGTCCTGCCTGGGCACCCATGTTGTATGTTCTCCTGCATCTTCGACGACTCGATATCCGTACACACCGCCGTAATGCATCAAGAGTCGATAACCGCCGTGTACAAAGGGCGCAACGCAAAGGATGAGGAATAGATATAGAAGGTGCGGCTGGTCGGCTTTAGAGGCAATAACGACGAAAACTATGGCCAGAGAGATGCACGTGGCGTAGGTGTGTGCGATACCCATTTCAACGTAGGCTGTGACGATGATGTAGATGCCTGACATGATGAGCGCCCAGATAACGGCCAGGAGGGAGAGTTCGCCTTTGTTAGTGGCATTGCCCAGGTAGAAACTGGAAATGATGAGAATGCAGAAGAGCCAGCTGCAACCGACTATGTTGTATACATCTGTCTCGGCAGTAGTGTGGTGGACATCCATGTGTGCGATGACACGTAGTGGAATGGGAACCCGATTTTGGGCCTCGACGGTAGGTAGAAGACGTTTTGATGGCGAAGAAGACAGTTTGTGGGTTGGCTGGCTTGACAGTTCTGTCACAGAGTTGGTGTTGTGCGGGAAGCGTCATGTTCTCGCTGCCTGGTGCGCGGTGTAGTGCCAAGTTTGTCGGTGGTACAAGCCATACAGCGCGCTCCATCCCAACAATTCCACCCCAACTCGCCGCCTTCCATAGCTCTATCTTCATACGACAGTTCACTTTTCAGAGGTAGTCGAGCGTCTGATATCTGTCGTGAGAGACCCGTGCAACGTACCTTTACAACACCCTCCAACAGACCATTGCACGAATTCGACATGCCGATCCCTGAGCGGTGGCATATGACACCTACGCCGTGGTATCAGAGATACGCAAAAGCATTCTTCTCACTTCTCCTCGCTGTCATACTCAGCCTAGCCCTGGAACGTCAAGCACGTCCGTACGCTGTTCCTGACATCGATCACACGCTCGCTGGATTGCCACTCAGCTTCACTGCTCCTAGGGTAACAGCAATTCCACTCAACGTCTTGGACGAACAACTCGGCTCTCACGTGCAGAACCTCATCGCATCAGCAGCCTCGGTTCACGACTTCGCTACGGAAACATCATGGAGGAAGGTCAGCGACAAGGACTTTACCGTGCAAGTCCCCAATACCGACTGCGAACTTCTTGTTAGTGAAAGCGCAAAGAACATCGCCCTTGTGCGAGCTGTCGACGCAGCCGTTGCAACTTTCCTCAATCGGAACACACACTACCAACTACGAGCCGTCTCTGAGACCTTGAACGATTGCGAGCGTAGCGTGACGGCAGCTATGTACCCACCCTCTAGGCCTGTATGGTCGTCCAAACGCCCCTTGGTTCAACATGGCGAAACCGCACTTGCCCGCTGCTACAAAACACTCTATTCGCTTGTCAGGAGCGTTGATGCTGCGCCAGCTCGAGTATTCGAAGCCGCTGAGGCCCTTTTGGCTCATAGCAAGACTTCCATGCATGTCGCGAACCACGGCATATTCGACCGGCCGTACCCTTGCCCTGACACAAGAGTTCATAACGTATGTAAGCTTGCCGACGTTGCAATCGAGAAAAAAGAGGCATTTCGTGATTTCGCACGGAATCTGTCAAAGATCGAGGACACCAGCATGGAACTCGAAAAGATGATGACTCAGTACATTAGTATGTGGCAGCACCCTCTTGACTATCTGAGTGCACAGATGTGGGGGCAGGAACATCACATTGCTGGCCAATATAGAGATGACGATCCGCATAGATGGACGCATGAAGTGTTGCCACCAAGGGAGGCTGTGCGGCGGCTACAATATATATTTGCCGCATCTGTGCAGATGAAGTAGTAAGTTTCCATGTATACTTACAGCAAGTGTCTAGCATAACTGACGACTGTGTCTTTTCCCAGAACAGATACCGGTAGGGACATGGGGAGTGAACTTTTTCCTACCACAATTACCACAACCAGAGTCTCTACGCAGGTGGAAATGTTTTCTCCAACTCGTCCCATGCCTCTATTCTCAGATGTTCCCGTATATCAGGCCCGTCCCTAGATCTCTGAATGATCCTGTTTACTTCTGCAAGAATAGATTCGTAAACATCCTTTATCTCGCCACGCGAACATATATCCATGTGCTTTTTCATTGCTTCGCGACCTAGGTTGAGTTTAAGCTGATCGCGTGTCTGCTCGCGGGAGCGAACGAGGTCTTTGACAAACACGAAGATAGTTCTGGCGACTTCCGATTGCACTGGGTGAACGGTATGTGTTAGCTCTTGTTTTATCGTGACGGTGGCATGCAGGAATAGGACGTGGGAGAATTCAGCGCAGGGTTGACTTGCATGAAATTGATTGGTCTTCCAATTTCATTTTCTCAACCTGTGCCCGGAGCAGACCAAGTTGGTCTCTGGTTGACATCTTTCCGATCTCATAGTTCTCCAACCTTTCCTCCAGTTCTTTATTCCTGTTGCTCAGATCATTGCAATCCCTCCTGAACTGGTCCCGTTCGTTGCGGAGTTTCACGTACCAGCCGTGAAGATGGCTATCTATCTCGGGCGTGAACTCGTTCAATTCCTGTGGAGACATGATGTGGTGTAAGGCAGTTCAAGATTAAGAAGTTCAGGACGTCTGATAACCGAAGCTTGATCGAGAAAAGGCTGCCAGGGTTTCCGAGTATATGGGGAGCAATGTTGGATGTTTTCGAGTCATCGATGATTACAAAACGCAACAAGCAGGGATAACAAATCCGGCAACAATTCTCGAGAGCCTATGTGTGTGTGAGTAAATAACCGCATGCGTTGAAGGATGAGCGCATGCTTCTTTGTTGCTTAACGCATGCAGAATGTCAAAGGAGAAGCGGTGAGCCTTTTTGCAAGGGTTTTGTTCAATGCTACACAAACACGATGCAACACACAGCTCACTATAGTGCCTGGCATAAGTAGTGTAGAATAGAGACAGTGTCGAAATGGCTTACAGGGTGACAAGCACGGGTTGGTACAGGCATTGCTGTTAGTCAAAGGGCATGCGCGCCCCCACTATGTATTACCGAGCACACAGACCACTATCCCCACTATACACTACTCAAGCCGGGTACCCTAGCACATGCTTGCGATGAGGGAAACCCACTAGCAAGGAGCCAGGAACACAGCATAATCCTTGACAGCCGAGATCGAAAGGTTGTTGAACAAATTGCTTATTGCACGTCAAGATGGTCATTGTTTGCAGGGTTGTGTAGATGCTTACAGAGAGTTTTGCATCACGGTATCAACGCCACAAACACATCCTGCTATGCAAGATATCTCTCTGGAATCGCCTGATGGTAACCATCTCTGTACTACACGACCAGGTTAGACGCATGCAGGGTGATGTTGTGGGCTGAAGATGATTGTTGAGAAATCGAACACCAAGCAGAAATGCCGTGTAACATGCAGGGCGGGAGGTGACATGATTCAAATCAATCACGCTAGGTTGATGTTTGTGTACGTTTGGAGGGTGTGCCAGTTGCGTTCAGCAATCGTTTCTTTATGAAGCCGCAGGGGTCGACATATCGCGGTTGCACCCCCAATGTTGAAGACATGTCACTGAGACTTAGGCAAGAACATACGTCTCTATGTCAGCTCTACAAGCTGTTGTACAGCGAAGAGTTCATCTGTTCCATCGCGGTAGTCTATCTTTGAACCAAGCTCTAACCATCGTTATTGGTACTTTGAACCGGCGGTTTCTGGAATTGCACTAGCAGGGGACAAGCGAGGCAGTTCCAGGTGTATCCAATCAACCGAGTTCCCATGATATCCAGCCGCCACCCTTTGCTAGCGTTGATTTAAAAAGGCAGAGTCATGCAGAACCCACTATCGATGCCTGGAGCCAATCATGGGCAAGCGCACATTGGCGTGGTCGCAAGCGTCTGCTAAGTGTAGTGTTGGCGCCAGTAGGGATCAACGTCCTCAGCACCCGCCACACTAATGTTCACGATATCGGCATTGATGAGTTGACAAGGATTGCACAAGAGGCACGTGAGAAACGAGGGAATGCCTTAACAAAATAAGTGTGACGGGTTGAGGTTCGATCGAGGTTGCCGCTGTCTCCAGAGTTTGACGACAACGAGCTGAGCGTCTCTTCGGATCGTAGGGGAAAATCTATCATCTACAATCAATCAGGTGATTCGTTGCTCTATCAAATGCAGGATCCTGTCATGACGATAGTAGAGAGTCTCCAACGCACTATTCATGCCCAATCCCACGTGGCCATGATCGTTGAGATGATTATAGACGGGCCTAGTGGTATCCCCTGGCTTCACTCGATTGAAAACATAGAACAAAATACGGCCTTTTGGAGCTGCACATTATTCATAGGTTCATGAAGATGGGTAGAATATCATATGACGTGCGACAGCCGCCCTGACGGAGCTCTCAACATAGGTTGAAAAGGCACCAGTATACATATCTAGTCACCAGCTTTTCCCCAGCACACCGTGAAGCTATATTGCACGATTTCAATGACCCAATAGCCCTTCTCTTATGCCTCTCCCCGGACATTCAGTACAATGATCAGTCCATTTGAGGAAAACCGAGGTCTACCAATTCCGCATCAGTCGGGTAGAATTCAGAGATATCCAACAGTTCTTCCGCTTGGGCTGTTTTGGAATAACGCGCAAGGGGAGATTCAGGGTCCGAAGGCAAAGTGAACAGAAACACTGGCCGCTTTGGAAGAGTCGCCGAAGGCACATGTGTGAAAAGTGGACCGAAAAGTGTGGTGTTCATGGGAGCAGATGATGTTTCGCCTCTGAAATTAGGTATAGTTTCGTGTTCTTCGTAAGGATCTTCTGATTCATTTGATGGTACCACTGAAGAGTTTGTACTTGCCCCCTTGTCGGCGGACCTCTGATCCAACGGCAAATGCACGGAATTGCTGCCATGAGGGAATTCCGAGGTCGTGTCACTTGTCCTTCTAGTCTTCTGTTCCAACTGCAGACGCAACCCCATGTTTTGCCTCTTCAGCTCTTTCTCTACTTTCTGCGACTGTTTAAGCTTTCTTTGTGTCTTCTCGAGCTGATCCCGAAGCTGCTGAATCTCACTCTCAAGATCTCCCATCCTTGTTTCGGGTGGGTCGAGCCTTTGCAAACCCTTTGGGCCGGCTGTCTGGTTGTTCCACTTGCTCGAGCGTCGTTGCTGACGAGAACGACCTTTTGGGGTAGAAAGGCATACAGTCGTGGACTTCGTGCGTTTGTTTGATTTGGGTGTCGCGAGTACATCGCTGGCTATACGCTTGAGGCTGGCCGAGTCTCCAGGAGTAGTGACTTTTGGGTCTTCGCCGTCTACTTGTTGGGTCATCAGACGCTCCCCGAGGAAGACTTGTCCTTGCCAATCAAGATGTTGAGGTGTCGGAGCGATGGATCTACTGTTGGCATCCAATGCATCACTGAACATATCATACGATGATGACGGTACGGCCAGATACCCATCGTAGTCGGGGGGCGCATCAGCACCACCCATGGGGTGTATCGAATTGAGAAAGTCGTCTAGATTGATGTTCGGAAACGTGGAGAAACTCGACATATCCATCGCTCTCTGAGTGGCGTGTTGCTGATCTTTCGGAAGATCTTGGAACTGAGTAACTGCGTGAATAGTTTTGGAGCGAAGGACTGGAACTAACAGATCGCAAACGCCATCAATGAAATGCGGACATAGAACCGGCATGTACTGTCTGCTGAGATCAATCTTATGTTTAGGAAGGAGATATGCAAATTGTAAGGTTGGGTCACGGCGGTCTGGCTTAACCCTGGTCAATCCCTGGGCACTAGCAATCTACTACCAAGCATCAACAGTATCTGTCCATAATAGTACGGGTTTTTAATGGCTGGATCATGCTGCTGGGGCGTTGAGATCATCGCAAAGACAGGTCTGTGTTGTTAGAACGTGGTGAATCATACAATGCCAGCTGGATCGTTTGTCTTAGCAGTGAAACAGACTATAGTGAGTAGTTCACCAGGACCTTTGTAGTCCATCCTTAGCCCGCTACCGGGCAGTTACCGTTCTCCAAGCAGTGGTGAATGTCCACGCCAGACATTGTACAAGGATCAAGCCGGACACCATCATGGAATAAGCACAACATGAAATTATTGCAAAGCATCATTGCGATCGCTGTAATTACATGGTCTACATATCAAACCTTCATTCGTGCTGGCTATGTCAAACTAGGCTAAAAAGACCTGAGTGGACTTTGTTAGCTGTACAAACAACGGCAAGCTTGCATCTAGTAGACAAGATGATTCTCAAGACTCTGCTAGAGTTAACCGTTGCTTTGATTCACGACCAAGACGGTGCTCTTCATGCTTTCAGTTTGACCATGATTCAAGCTTTTGATACCACTGAGTGCTAGATTATCTTGATCTAGCTTTTCCGGTCAGAACGAAGTGAGACATCGGAAGACAGGTTTCAAATTAGGGAAAGGTTTCACCTAATCTGCGGTTAACACATTTTGGAACTGAACAGAAACCGCGATCCATCCGTAGTAGGTAATAGAGATGTGTAACGCCCCAAAAAGGAAGTCATCCTGAATTGGACGCGTCAGTTGTCTTTTTCAGGTTGCAAGAAAATCCATACAAGGCCTAATTCAGTCCGACCAATTTCGAACTATCTCTACGCTCTACTGCGTACGCCCTTTCCTATCTCTTTGCAGGTTTCCTCTCATTCACCGTTCTGTGTGTCTACATACCATGTCCCCATCTCAGCGTTGTAGTGCCGCTACTACAAAGGGACTCCAGTGCGATAGAAATGCGAGCAACCGCCACCTCATCCGCCACCGATGCTGGCAGCATCAAGATCAGCGCCTTGTTCCAACATTCCGCGAAGCAGGCAAGTCTGTCCAGAGGACCAGCAGTAAGCCTGAGACTCGAGATGGAGCCAGAAGCCGGAGTAGGAGTGCTAGTAGGCCTAGAGTGCAAATCAGCCCAGATGTTGATGTCGTATACTTTGAGAGAGAAGGAAGTGTTGACACGCTAGATGTGGGTCGCAAAAAGAGGTATGTATGTCCCTGTCAGACCTTTCCGCACACTTTCGTTGACGTTTCGCGCAGGCCGACCTCGTTTGGCCGTTCACGCCGCAATTCCGCAACGTCCGAGGATTTCTTTACTCTGAAACGCGACGTGGGTGACAAGCTATCGTCGATGAAAAGCATCATTCACGACAAGTTCTCGGCTATGAAGCGCGATACGTCAGATGAGCTCAAGGCTTTGCAACAACATATGGACCAGTCGATCGATCATCTCGGCAAATTGATGGCCAGACTGACCCGCGAGGTTCACACTGCAACGCCTTCTACTTCAGACAGGCGTAATTCGACCTCAAGGAGGATCCGACGATCTTTCCACGATCATGCGGTGGTTCCATCTGTGGAATGAGTAGGACGTGCAGGACAAGATTGCTATGATTGGTTTCTTTCGATACAAGGCTTACATGGCAGTGCTATTGGACAACTAAGTAGCACTTAGATTCTTGCTAATCACATGCGTCTTGCCCCATATTTCAGAACATCTACAACCTGTCTCAACCATGCTCTCTCCTCTCCAGCATCAAACCCCACCCCGCCACCAAACTTCCAGTTGACGATCCCATGCTCTTCTCCATCCTCATCCGTCATTGTCATGTCTTCCCCATTCAGCACCCTCAATACCAGCTGTCTCAGCATCCATGTAACCGCCACTCCACAATTTGTTCCCTCATGGGTTTGTGGAATAGTCTCTTCACTGACGCCAGTGAATCCATGTACATTCCACCCATAGATGGTCCTCATGCGGAGCATTATGGCTCTTGCCTCATCTCTGTTGTGATGGTGCAAGGGATCATAGTGCCGGACTGTAACCTCATGGTCGCTGTCTGGAGGAGGAAGTAGAACATGAACAAGTGACCAGTGGGTTCCACCAACGGACATTCGGTCGCTCATTTTGGAGACCTCCGTATTGATTGGAAGGAATATGTGCGGAGCATACTGGATGGGCGGAAAGACACCTTGCGCCATTGCGCTGTCGAAGTCTTCATCGGGAATATCCTTGATGAGCTGTGACAATCCGGTAGGTGCGATGAACACTGAACCAGGGAAGGAGGGAAGGAGGTATTTGTTGAGATAGTCAGAGTGTAGGTCGATGTTAACGTCGTGAAGCCAATGTCCATCCCGAAGATTGTCGCGATCTTGGAGGCGGTAGTTTTCGCGTGCTGAAGAACCGAATTGAAAGACCACTGGGTTGGTTTCGTCCATCTCCCGTTTCCACTGTGCGGAAGCTAAGCTGTCGGGCTGTCGGTGGTTTGACATAGTCCAGCGATCGGCAAATCGCCCTCGTCTTGTTTGGTTTTGGTTCACGAATGTTGATCTTCTGGTGCTGGACAATGCTGTGGAGTTGCAATCTATCGACTGGTCAATATCGAGGTAATTTTTCGAGTGATTACAAAGGCTTTGTCAACTTCGTTGTTTGATAGGTCACATACCTTGCTGCCGTTGTACGGACAGTAAAATGTCGGGCCACTTCACGCACACTCATGCAAATGAGGATTTTAAGATTTTCTATCGTAAACCCTTATATGATAGGAGTAAGGGGGTAGGACAAGGACTAGCAGAGTGTTAAACGCCATTTCCATGTCTCGATGTTGCACAAGGCGCCCTCGTTATTTTGTGTAACTGCTATTATCTCACTTGTACCCCCCGACGTATGTATGCCACCTCCACCTGGAAGCAAGCATGCCTCAATTCTGGTATCACGAGCAGGACCTGGAACGTAAGAGTTGTGCGTCATAGTTATTAAATGGAAACTAGATGGGCGAGAGAACGCATAAAAACAATGTTCCAGGCAGTCAACGTCAAGGTCTGAGATACCAACTATTACCATCAAGATATATACATGCCTCCCTTGCTGTCTTCATTATATTCCTACTCAGATCTACAGAGAAGCTTATTTTGTCAGATCTCTAGGTTCTGCACCAGATGGAGAACGTGCTTCAACCTCATAGACCTGTTCCTTGTCTTCAACTTTCACCTCCACCTCCATCGAACCTCGGAATGTGTTCCTCAGCAAACTATCTATAGCCGGACCAACTGGAGTTCGCGGTCGATTGTGCAATATATGCCGATCGCTCAGTCTCTCCCTTGCCTGCTGTTCCGACCCTTCGCCCTGGCCATCCTGCAAATATCTTATCTGCCGTTCAAGTCGATGCTGATCTTCCAGCAGTCTGGCAGTCCACTCGCATAACATGCTGATGGCTTCATCTGCTTGCGTGCTTCGGTCCAATACCTCCAACATTGTTCTGTTGTACTCCTGAAATGCGTTGCGAGGATGTTCTTGGGTGTAGTCGCGAGCGGAGACCAGGGGACCGGTGTTTTGTCGCAGTTCTTCAGCGACCAGCAAGCCCTTCATATAGGCCTCGGTATTTGGAACACCAAGAAGTACCAACCTGAGTGTAGTGTCGGTGTTGTACGGGCTACTCCCGACTGGGTTCGAGGTCAAGTAGCCGTGCTTCTGAGTCTCTTCGTGGCTGAGCTTCGGTGGGAAGCCATACATTCGGCGAAACTTCTCGTCAATATCGTCTCCGGACTCGTATTTCAGTTCAGGCTGTGAAGTTGCTGTCACGCTTACATGAGAAGAATCTATAGTATCTGGCACATCAGCGCCATCATTCTGCGTGGCGTGATACATACCATGAGTCGAACTCTCGTTTGCAGTTCTCGAGAAATTTTGACGAACGTCAGAAGATCCAAGGTTGGCCTCTTTAGCACTCGCAGTACGCGGTTGTTCACTCCCTGCCCGTCTACGGGTTGAGGACAGGGTCAACGAGCCTACTGATTCTGACCCTGATGAGATCAAGCCGATATGCAATTGCTCGCGGCGAAACTGCATAAGGTGCTGAACGCATAGGATGTCATCACCACCAGGCTTTTCTGGGAGTACTGCCTGGCGGGTACATCGCTTGCCATCCTCGATGACAAAACACATCCACTCATTGGTCATCTGAAATGTCAGCATTGCGAATGGTGATAGAAGGTGTGCTATGACCCTACACTTTGGAGATATAGCAGTGCTTCTTGGACGAGGTGGATAGGTAGATAGTCTGAGCAAGATCACTTTGGGCAGCTGGTTTCTGCTAAAGCTTGACGGGCACTGTTGATATCTGCCCCAATCGAAACCATGATGATTGAGCTCATTTGTGACTTGCATTAAGCGCCAAGAATAACGCTTAAACTTTCCGCTCTACAATATCAGAAACGTAGAGTATTCGCACTCAGAGCGAGCAAGGTCCATCACCGTGTGGAACGTCACGCAAAAGGCGGCTGGTCCGTGCGGCACCTCGCCTGAACTGAGTCGCACATCTCCCGATCAGTCCCTGTAACCTGCCGACAAAGAACATTTTCCAGGGCGGTGTGTATTGCGATCCACATCAGCGCAGGTGGCGGTTATGCAGCGCACCCAACACTTTCCATAGTGGTCTGACCTGAAATGAGGCAAAGCCCAGATGTCTTGGTAGGGCGAAATAGATTGCGTCGGAAGATACCTTGGCATACCGGCACACGGGCCTCACAACGCCGGAAGACAGATAGAGGAAAAGTCGACATGACCTATGACATCACAGAAGCCCCAGAAAGATTCCCACCATTCTTGTTTGCCTGGAAAATATGATACAGCTGCTGGTATTTGGTGTGTTTTGCCTAAGGCTTACTTCAATCACTGAGGGTAGAAGTATTTCGATTAGCTCCGTGCAATTGAACAAAGCACTTGGGGGACAGTGCGTAAGCGAGTGCCTCTAACCGCCGTGATGGGCACATACAGTCTTACTTCTGTTACAGCCCACCGGCACGATCAAACACCCAGTTCTTTCCCGAAGCGGAAAGTGTACGAATCTCATCCCGAAGTAGCGGTGGATTTTGTGGTTTGATATGTTTGCGTCTTGTTCCCAATAATCTACACCACGATGCACCTGATCAAGGTCTTGCATGGGTTAGACAATCTGCTCTAAGCAGTAGTTTTGGTTCTTTCTAATGAAGCTCATGTTTGTCGCGCATCTTTCTGTGTTGGGAAACTTTGCGAGGTAGTGCCTCCAATCTATCAAGACATTCCTGAGTCTACTGTGTCCAGAGGCTTTACGGTAACATATATCTAAAAGTTCTCAATCCTGCTCATCGTCCTGCCACTTCCTACCCTCAAGGTATCGACCATACTTCCTGCCTATCGTTGGGGGTCCTATTCGGCCTTCTAGTTACCCCCACTCCAGCCGATATCCAGTATCATGGCCAAGGTAAGCCATCGAATCCCGTCCTTGCGCTGGGCCATGTTGTGGACAGTCTGCGCGAGATTTGCTGACAACTCAAGCGTGCCCGAAAGTGCAAAGCTGCGGCCGTTTCCCAGGGAGGCCGTCGTTGCCGCAATGACGCGAAACATCCACGCCCACACAACCTCCACGGCAAGCTTGCACGCTGCAAGATGCACCAGTCCGACAAGCCCGACTGGAACCAGAACCTGAACATTGACTACCGCACTGTGAATCCGCCGTTCGTTCGCGATTCTAACAGCGATCAAGACTACGACGATAACTTTGAGGTCACGGACGAGGATGTATCTGAAGATGAGTCTGACGACACAGATCACAACGACAAACGTTCTCGCTATGGGAAATCTCCCCTTCTGGATCGTTTCAGCCCCGATCGGCGTAGCACTGCTGCGAGATCGCCTCGCGCTTCATCTCTACGAACGCGAACGCCTACCCCATCGCGCCGTGTCCGCTCGCACTCTCGGTCGCGCGGCTCAGTTACACCTGACCGTCTCTTCAAAGTCCGCTCGACTGAAAACCTGGACGCCATTTCGCAGGTCCTCGGTGTAGACCTTGCACAGCAGATGCTCTCGTCAAACGCCGATGCTATTCGCCAACACGATGAAGTTGCTCGTCTCCAGCAAGGATACGATGCCGATAGGGAAGACGAATTTGCGACGACAACTCTTGACAGTATATCTACCCTGTTCGATCAAGTCGCTTCTCTCAACCACTCAATCGCCACGATGTCAATCGTCAGTGCAGGGATGGCTGATGGGGTGGATTCCAAACACGGAGTTGAGAGTCAGGAACGAGATGGGGTGAGCATGAGGCAAGAGACGCGGACACGTAAGGGGAAGAGTAAGATGACGGGAAGAGTGGTGGACAGCAGGAACGGTCGTGGTGATCGCTACACACCTTTCTGAAGGGGCTTTGGACGACTTCGACAGAAATCAGGATATTCGATGCGCTGGAAGATGATACAATGGCGTCTTTTCATGTTTTTCCTTTGTACTTAGATTTCCTTAGACACACATAGACATGCCTCTCTATACTATATTTGCTTGTTTCAATCAGTCAGTGTCGATGGCAGTGCAAGTGTGTCGCTTTTGCAAAATTGCTTAGTGCATTGTGCCACTTATGCTTCGCCTGCTTCTGGAAAGACAAGTCAGGATACAACATGCCTTGGAATACCCCTACCAGGTACAATCTCTCTATGCGTGGATACCATCACAGTCTTTCTGATACATCGAGCACTGATGTCTTCCCTTACGCATGAACAAGATAAAGAAGGAATGAGACAAAGTACATGTGAAACTATGTTGAGGCTCAGGTAAAATGCGATAGACTTCATAGATTAACCTCTTTCGATCTTCCGATGGTCTCACACTCAAACCATGTCTCTCATCCATACATGATCAGCTGTTATGTGCTTGCTTCCTCTTATATCTACCTGAGCTCTTGTTGATTTTGACGCCGCAAGATATTTGGCTCGATAACTGATCTTCCAGTATGGTTGACACACGGCTTGACATGCTTGTTGATCGTTTGGAAGCCGCTCGTATGAAGCTTTCCAATCTCAACTTGGCGAGGGAAGATGGCGCCGCTCTCGACGATCCAGTGTATCGTGACCTCATCGGCGAGCTCAGCAGTGTTCAAAAAGACTATTTCAAGGTACAACTTCAGTTTGCGCAGAGAGAGGACGGAATTTGCTAATACATCAAGTTTATCGAGCAAGACGACCAAGAGAGACTTGCCGTTGCGGAGATGCAAGTATCTTATCAGAAGAAACAAGAAGCGGAAGAGAACCACAAGACTATACAACTTCTGCGGGAAGAACAGCTCGCACGCGGTAGTTGTGTGCGGGCCGTTGTAGTTTTCAAACCGAGCTCTCCAAACGCGAATCCAACCCTTCACATTGAGGACAACAATACCATAGCACTGGGAAGCGAATCATATACCTTTGACCGCATCTTCAATCCTGGCTTCAAGATCAATGACATATCGCAATATCTGGAACATAGTAAGTCTATCGAAGAAGCCTTGGACTGCCGGAACTTGGTCGTCCTAGCATGCGGTCCGAGCGGGACCGGGAAAACTCGACTCATGATCCGCGGTGAGGATGAGGGGGTTGCTACATCTTTGGTGTGCAATATGGTCAATCGTTATACATCCAATGCGAGCATCAAATATCAAGGGACATGGTCAGCGAAGGGATCTGTCACTTTGAAAGTAATCGAGGTGTATAACAACCGGCTATCAGACTTCCTCGTACAAACGATTCCGGGGTCAAAGGATTCGAATTCAGGAGTCAAAATCCTAGGTTCCAGTTTCTACAAAGATGAGGCTGGATCTCACCCAATTACAGAGAGGAATGTCAAACAACCACAAGATCTTCAATCGACGTTGACCGAGATCAACAAGTTTCGGGCCTCCAAACCGACAAGACAGAACCCTACAGGCTCGTCAAGGTCACATCTCCTACTCATATTCACTTTGAATCTGGAACATCGATCTTCTGGGCTCGTTTTCGTTGATCTCGCCGGCACCGAAGCAGTTGATGCAGCGCCGAGTGACGGAAAAGGTCAATCAAGCGGTCAGGAATCGAAGAAAATAAACCAAGAGGGCAGTCATATCCGTGACGATCTGTATCAATTACGAGCTGTCATTCGCACTTTGAACAAGAAAGCACCCTACAACGATGGGAACAGAAAAGTCAGTTACTTGTTGCATCTCGATAAAGACCTTAGCTAATACATTACCGTAGTTGTTGGCTGCACTTAAGCCCTATCTCCAATCTACTCATGTCACGTACGTTGTTACTGCGGCTCTCGACGGTCAAGTCAAACCTCTGCAGGAGACGCTTAAGCATGCCGTAGAAGCCATGAGAGTGAAAGCCAAGGAGACGTAAGACCAGCTCTCAATGATGTCGTAGGTATCGCGCGGGGACCGGGAATTTGCAAGCTGGCTGGTGTCTGTCTTCTATGAAACTTTGGCAAATTTACCCTCTAATCTTTTGTTGGCTCGGAGTTCTGGAGTTTGAGAGGCTGGTTTCATTTACACATAGATTGAAATGTTGCTTGATGACTTGATCGCACTTATTCGATGACTATCCAACGTGATGTGAACGGAGCCTTCGGAATTTGATCCGGGTACATAGCAACCTTGGCTGGACATGCTGCTCTTACGATCTTGAGACTTCGGAGTGCATACTTACAATACCAGAGGATGACATTTCAAGGCTAGCTCCGCTTCTGTTGCAGGTTGTCGCGATTACCTCAGCGTCTTGACCGTATGCGTGCAAGACTTCGAGTCGATTGTTATCTCGCGATCCACCCGGCACCGGCATCTTCAGACCCTGCAAAAGACCCCCAGCAAGGGAAAAGAAGCATCGGTTTACGGAGAAAGGCCGCGCAGTCGACGCCCGTCCCAAAAAGATGGAGAATCGTAAGGATGCCGCAGTGTGTTCTCTGAAACCATAATTGTCCTCGGGTGGCGATGGAGCCAACTCGCGTGTGGACGACGGCCCGACATCCAAGAGCCAGAACTTTTTGCGTATTGAGAAGATCACACCCTCCCTTGTGTATTGAAGACAGAGAGTTGAACGCGGATGGCATGGTGAAGGACGAGAAACCAACGGAAGCGATAGATGGACATGGGCGTGCCAAGTGGCATGCTAATCTAGCGTCGCGCTAAACCAAATGCCTTTTGGTAGAAAAAGTTTAGTCTGGCCGACGATGTCCGGCGAAGCGATCCAAGCTGGATTATGGGCGGGGAAGATATTTCTGGTGACTCATTCATCTAACGCCTGCGATCACTGGTATTCAATCATCGATGCTGAGGTAAGCTAACTCAGCAGGCTGAACGAGATTGCGCGAGACTGAGATGCGTTCATCGCGAGTAAGGAACACGATCACTACTACAACGTTGACGCTCCTTTTTGTTTTTGTTCTCTCCTTGATATGAAGATTGGTATGTTCAAACAACCGTCTTGTTTGAACAACACCATCGAGTTCACACATCTACTCACTGCCATGCATCCTTCACAAGCTGCAAATCGAGCGCATCTACTACTCTTCTTGCGCAGATCGCACGGCACAGAATCAACTGTCTTCACGAGATGGTGAGTATACTCAGACTACCGCGTGTGTGCCGACCTTGCGGAGATTCGAACGGCAACTGCATTCTTCATTGAAGAATGATGGAAAACTTGGGGAACACGACATCTGCACTCAATTTCGAAATTGCCTTGCCGCCGTCTACATACATCTAGTTACGATATGCACGAGTGCATGCCTGGATCGACGACGCAAGAACGCAACGTCGACCAGAAGGCACATGCTCATGACCAGCGGTCTTAGGATACATTTTCGACAGGCCCAGAGATACTCTTCAGTACATCGAACTACAATACGCTCACTAAACCTCTACTATTAGTTCGACTGACTTCGGAACTCAAAATTGTATCGTGGTCATTGATTTCCCAAAGGTCAAAATTTTGAACAAAAGGTGAATTGCTATCTTGTTCTTTGGCGTTTGGTAAATGTCGTATATTGAGGCCCTCCATGCATTTCTCCGTTTCCATTCTTCCTTTCGAGCTCTACTCTGTTGGTATACGTTCCCAGTTAATCCAGGGCGGTAGATCTATGAAGACATATATGTATCCGGCACTTCACGAGCACATGATCCCGGCCAGAGACGAAGACTGGCTCCAAGGGTGTAGAGACCGATACTGGCTGGCAACAACTCTCATCCCATGATATCCCATGAGCGCGACGAGCACATCACCCCCGCCAATGCTCTTTCTAGATCAGGACAAGCTTACAAGACCGTTTATTATGAGTGGAGATGCCGTCCTGCGCCGCCCACGAATCACTGCGGCCAATAATGCACTTCCGATTGACCTTTACGCGCATGCAACTGGATAAAGTCCAGAGATGGTAGTCAGTTCCCGCGGAAGACGGACGGATAGAACGGCCCGTACATTGATATCTCTGGGCAGAGGTGAAGACTGGCTCTGCACACAAGTAGATGCATTCATCGACGCAAAAGTCGTTCTGTCTCCATAGTTGCGACAAGCTCATTATACAGTCTATTTATATCGAAGATGGACTCTCAGTGTACGACGTAACCTATAATCCGCTAACTAAGAACCCCAGATTTCCGCCCAGCTAATGGCCAGTTAGATCGTGCCGGCAAATCGGTGTTATGCGCCATGTTGGAGTTTTCTTGGTGTAGAATTTCGAATTTGAAGTTCCTCGAACTTGTGCTACACGATCTTATTGGCCGAGATCCGCGGGTCTTAGGTCGCGGATCATAGAATACCCGTAACAGCCGGTGACTAGCTTCGGGCAACCCCTGCTCGCTCACGTGCTCTGGGAAGATGGAACGACGCCGCGTTGTAGTTTGGGTTTCTTCGTCGTCAAGCGATTCGCTGGTTTCATACCTGCGAAGGAGACGTACCTGACAGATCTTGGGTAATTTTCCTCGTCTCAATACATGATCCTGAAAAGTTGATGTAAGAAACGTCATGTGACGCGGATCCCTGCGATTCGTTTGGTCTGGGGCTGGCTCGGCTCAACGCATCATCGCCATAGACGGTCGCGAGAGCACTGTTCCGCATCATCGCGACCGTCGCATTACTGCAATCGCTTGTTGGAATCACACCTGAAACAGCATCGCCTACTGCTCTGTCGTTTCCAAGCGGCCATTCTTGGTGCACCTTGGGTTTCGTTCCAGGCATGGCTGCTTCGTCGCGGCGGCGTCCAATGCGCTCCGGAACCGCTCTGCGCATTCGTCTGCGCGCCTTCACCTGTCCGGCTGAGCAAAAAGCAACGCGTTCTTCTGGCACTCCATTGATGTCATCCGGTCGCTTTGTGATGATACTGGCTTTGGTGTGTGCTTTGACGCCCTTGTGTACTGATGTTCCGTAGGCTCATCCACAGCGCGAACGCAGTGCGCATTGTAGACCGAGGACAGCATGGTAATTGCCATGGCAGACGACGGCACGTCTGCATAAACCGACTTCGAGACCTCTGCGGCTATGGCCACGGCCGCGACCACGACCACGGCCACGACTATGCCCGCGCCCAGATGCACATCTCACCGTCGCTGTCATGGTGTTCGCGAGCAGCGAACGACCGTCAGGCATTGTAGCTCGCGCCCGGCCCAACCTGACCATTCTACTGCGTCGCTCGCAAGGCCGGTGGACAACACGATACCTTTAAAGCGACCTCGCATCCTTTGGCGTGGAGCCTATGCGCCTTAACGCTGTCAGGTCGGGCTTTCTCGCCGCTGCAATGGCGCGCGCACAACTCAACGAGCGCTGACGAAATAGGATATGTGCAGAGTGTGCACGAGGGATATACTGCTTCTGGGGTCGTGGAGTATGAGATAGACGTGAGTGGATGGTCTCCGGACTAGCCGTCAACCTGCCTGGGGCGCAGAACCCACCTCCTTGAGCAGCCGAAGCGCAATCTCAGAAGTGCCGTGGCTACTGCTGATTCCGGAGGCACATGATGGGACAAATTCCTGGAAGATGACATGGCTCGGATCTACATGGTCAGCCTGCCTGGATCTTCTCGTATGTCTGGAGGCGCCCTCCAGCACTTGTCGCGAACGGCTTGATGATACACAGACACCGCGGTGTTGCGCTTTGTAACGCTACCCATAGGGTCATCGTCGTCACCTCAAAAGTCAGTGCCGCTGCTATTATGGTATGGCTTCGTTATACTACACCAATAGTACCTGCTATCTTCCACGTGTTCATTTGATCCACTGCGAAAGTGACGTTGATCCGCCGCTCCAGCGCAACGGTGAAGACGTCCTGGTTCATCTAACTGGAGCACTCTGTACCGCCGATATCCATGGTCATGACGTTTGAGATACACGACTATCCAAGAGAATCAACTTCTTACAAGCCGTTCTGCTATAATAGCATATATTGCGAGCGTCAAACGATCTGTAAGAATTACTTTCCTTCAATTGAGAGAACTGTGCACCTATCATAGAAAGCATTAACATCACCTTGTCGCGACCCATCTCAAGACTTACACCCACTCGACTGGAAGTTCCCCTCCTGCCGAACAATATCCATCTTCCGCATCTTCCCGGATTGTGGTGCTCGACTTTGGACTTACCAAGTCAAGCAGGACCACGAGCTCAGCTACAGAAGGAGTCCGTACAACTTTGACACAGCGACCGGCTTACAATTAGACAGTCTGACAAGGTCTCGACCAGGCGACGCTCGAGTCACAGGATCACACTATGGGGCGCCGACAAATGTGATGATTGAGAGGTCCATATACCTTACAATTCCGCTGTCACACTGCCGCACGATTATATCATGCATCCTGAACACAACATGCATAACACCTTCCAACATGGGGAGCTCCGGACTAGACACATGATGGGGTAGAGAACAGTGTGTACTATATCCTTCGAAGTTGCATTGCAAGATCGTAGGCTGACGCCAACTACTAGGTGCAAACCCCTTCTTTCGTGACCCCTCCTGTACACCGGTTTTCATCGAGCGTGACTTGAACTCAGACGTTGGCCTAGCAAATGAGAGTACGACTGCAACCGATCTCATCGGCAGAATATCGGTCAGCAATGAGCTGAGCTGTAGTAGCACTTATAAATGACTGCCCGATCATGTGCTATAGAACGACTTTGGTTCCTAGGATTAACGACGGAAGTACTACGAGACTCACAATGGACACATGACAGATAACAGGTGCAGCGCAGAGATGGAGTTGCTTCCTCATCGCTCCCTTTACACTGCTGTGCGCCTGGATGTACCGTCACGAGCACGACATCACGACACTTCCCGTCTCCAGAGCCCCGGATTCGTTGGACGAGCAGACCTTGAGCGACTTGATCGAGACTAGTACGCCGTGGGAAAAGCGACTAGAGCGAACGCGGGCTTGAGGCGGCCCACTACCGTACCGCCATGAAGAGGACGCTCGTCTGTTAGCCTGTTACATTCGATTTGCAAGAAAAAGGGCATCCAAGTCCTTGTCAACTCCGATTGGTCAGTCATTCGATGTGTCCGAGGCGTTTGAGTGGAGATTCACATCTCAGTTCTACGGGGAGTGAGATGGGCGAATCATAAATCGCCGAGATGAATTATTTCCCCACAGCCATCATGGAACGCACCACTTCCACCCGGATGTATCGTTCAGGTAGATGAACGGTATTTACGCTTTTGTGCCGAACTCATCTTTGAGACGATAATCGGCACTTCGGTCATTGCGTGGAAACCTTCATCTCGGCAGCGCGGTGACGGAAACAGCGGTATAAACCAACTTGATGGCCCAAATGCGGCTGTGTCAAAACCGTCGACGCATATCCTATTACAGCGATTGGAGCGCACATCAAGCGAGGGTATTGAGACTGCAAGTTACTGCTCCCGCAAGATCAATGCGTGAACTTGGCCGCCGTGGACGGTCATCGAGCGACAACAAAGAGAACAATGCACACAACTCAAAAGATGCACTGACTCTTATTCAAGGTACACCTCGAGACACTCTGTGAGCACATTGTCCACAACTAATACCCCTGGTATCGCCAGCCGGTCATCATTGCGGGTTTCCGCCGTAGATCCATCGGTCCTCCGCGACGGCTCCTCATGAATCGCCGCGAGAAAACGTAGCTTATTCCCAAATGGCTGTTCACTTTATAGGCCGCCTGGTACCATCATCTAGCGGTACGAGATCCGAGTGCCGATATCTCAATGCGCGTAATCTCATCCACGCACTGCGAGTCATGCGCCAGAACTGCAAACTATGTCGTTTGCCTCAGTATAGAAAAAAGCCCTCGGGCCAGTTCCCACGGCAGAATTTTGCCGTGAACTATGTTCCTAACGGTATTGAGAGGATCAATGAAGCGAGCTGTTCAGACACCACATCCGTCACGAACAAATCTGAACGAGCCAACGACGGCAACGACACCCACGATTACGATATACAGACATGACGATGCGGTCTCTCACCAATGCAACACTGATGACCTTCAAAGAATGTGATTCAAGGCGCGCGAGGGGAGGCGGTCTTAAGCGGCTTGTCAGATTGGAGCGCAGCGCGGCATCGCGAGACTCAATACACAATGGAAAAGGGCTACTTGGAAGATGATAGGCAACTTGTGGAGCCTCCAGCTTTGAACAATCCTTTACGAAAGACTTGCTCGGCCCCCAACGATTTTGCGGAATAGTATGAAGAGATGGGCCGTCTTCCGACTTTCTAGTAGAAACCGTTGAAGCCGAGTATTCAGTGCTGCAGGAGTCGGTCAACAGACCGTTGAAGTCATGCAACTACAATTCACCCAGAAGACGCAGTGGTAGTTTAAAGCCCCAGTAATACGTTGATGTAGCTCTTTAACCTAATTTGGTGTAGTGCATGGCCTTGTTATGGCAGCAAAGAACTCTACTAAGAAGACAGTGAGGGCGTAGGGCAGTTGGCTTCAAGAGATGCAATGTCCCCACAAGATCTCCTTGGCCATATCCTTGACAATCTTTTTCATCAGGATGGAGACGATTGTCAGAAGTTCGCATAAGATTCAGGTTGAGGTTAGCACGTCTGTTCAACTTTCTGTTTATACAGAGCCAACCTTGCACTACCACTCCCACAATGACACTGCTTTTCCATTCCTGGTTTCAAAGCCGTGCGAGAACGAAAGTCCTTGGTTCGTTGCATTACCCTCCTCATCTCGCCTCGCAAATTCTCCGGAGATTGACTGATCGATGCTTGCTCACCTTACTCGCCTCACTCACCTCATCCGCCTCATCCGTTATTTCGCTCTCATGCGTTCCTGTCGGCTGATCCAGATGCGCTCTCAATCAATGCTAAAAGTTCCTGCTCCTTTGCTCGTTGATGTTATTGATATCCGTCCTAACAATGAGACATCCCTTCCCCGATGCATCCCAGTCGGCCAGCGTCTGATATGAGGAGGGCTCAGCTTTCTTTTCCTGCCTGTTCTGAAGAGAATATTCACCGATCTACAATGCTTTGGTGCTTGGGAAACTACGTCTAGTGAGCACGAGCATGAGCAAGCTGAAACCCAAAGATTGTCAACGAGCGGACGTCGAGTAAGCAAAGTGGAACCTCTTGATTCGGTTGGCCGTGCTAGTCGGGCTGAGGAGATTACGCGAGATTCAGGACACTTGATATCCTACAATGGGGGGTTCGCGATTCTAGGATGACTAGGAATACAAAAAATCATCGCATCTCTCTATCAACATGCCAATGTGTTTGCACGACGTCGCGTTGTTTGAACATAGGAACTCATGGGGCAAGTGAAAGAAGATCAAGTCAGATTTGAAGCAGACTCGTTTTGATCCGTAGTCGCTTCTGTGATAGGACATTCGACAAAGATATGAGATGGGCCAATTATAACAAGCGCTGGAAGGCATTCGTAGACTCAATCAATGTGGATATAGTATCAGACCATCGACTACCGGCCCATCCATGACAACGTTCTGCTCGATATCACCGAGCCTCTAAAAATCTTGTTTGTTACCCCAAGCTCCCTCGTCATTGCCGAAGATGTGCCCGTCCAACAACCTGCGCTGTTTTCGGCATTTGAACTGGGTCCGTACTGTGGGAATTAAAATTTGAGGAAGCACATGTCTTCGATGTGTCTAGCTGTATTCAACACTTGTCTCGTTTACATGCATAGTGTTGTGCACAGTCGTTGTGGTGGAAATGTTGCCGACCTTCACAGCACCGTCCGTTGATAATCTGGAAAGCTTCCTCAATGGTTCTGGGAAATTTGAACATCGTTTCTCTCAAGGATGGGGATCCAGCGCATTGAAGATACGTTGGTTTGATCGCTGTAGTCGTGGAGTGCAATGCTGAGATGGCGTCGTCAAGATTTGTCGCGGGGCCGATCATGTGTAACAGTTCTTCCATAGCTCACACGACTCATTCCTCACTGCTTGAACGCTCCCGCTGAGCGCTCGTACTTGAGCTCGTATCCGCGATTAGGCGAACCGACTGACATGCGATATTAGTTGTTGAGCAGTCGTATACTGTTCAACCGCCATCTTCGTTGCGGTTGATCTGGGCGCCATGAGAAGGAAAGGGCGTCATTGTCGAGGAATGGAATCTGATAGATCTTGGCCGTCTTGGCCAGCTCGTCAGCGAACGTTAGCCCAAGAGTCATCCGGCCCCCAATGCATTCGATTCTTGTAGGTCGATGTCGTTGTCTTGCATGGTATAATCTTGCAACAGCTCGGATTGACATGATGAACGTCTCGCGTAAGAACAGGACATGAACAAATATGCACCCGGGTCCGGTATGATCTTCCATGTGACGCTGGGCCCGTATCCGCGGCCGAGCAAACAGCTCAACATACAACGTTGGTTGTATCTATGGTATATACGCGTCAAGATGCTCAAGCGACGCCCCATCCACCACGTTGCTTCTCAATCGATATGCCCAGAGGGGGAACGGATAGTGTATGTCGAGGAAGACCGGGGCGCATAGATCCTGGTCGCCCCGATAGTTCATAGGAGGTTGTGCGAGCAGGAAGTGGATGTTCCCGGATATGGAAGCCACGAATGTACGGCGCCACGCTATCGTGGTCAGGGGCGTGATCGGGACCGTGATCGCGCAGAATGCCTCAGGGAAGCCGTCCAGGATATTGTGGGCTTAGGGCTTGTGGACATAGCTAGGCTGACTCCGCTGTGTTAGCTTGTGTCGTACCATTGTCATGGGGGACGGGCTGCTGGCGCAAATGAAGGCACCATGTTCTCCTCGCCACAGACTGAGATTATCCCACCAATCTGCGTCCACGACGCTCTATCAGTCACTGAGAGGCAATGGGTAGGACACAGATTGTATGAAGCACAAGCACACGGCATATGTGGAGGCCTCCGTTGTGTAGGAGTTCGCATTCATGGCCGCTTGTGAACCCTGCTGCTCATCTGCACCATAATCCCGGGGCTCGCGAAAAGAGTAGCGACTCTGGAACTCTTCCCAACACAAAGATGATCCCGGACCCTGAGTTGTACGCGCCATATGAGCTTCAATAGAGAAGACAGCAATGGAATTATCAGGGCGTGTTGTTCAAGTCATGCAACACGCGAGTGGGCATGTGATAGGTTGTAGACGGCGAACATACAAGTACGCGGGAGAGGGCTGGTGGGCAATTCGATACCGGTCGCTTGCACAAGGGTAACCAGCTCGTAGAGCTGTCCAGAGCGAAGATCAATGCGAGTTCTATCCCAGGATGACATCTTTGGCTGTGCGGCGGTGCGGCGTCACGGTGGTGTGAGCTCGAAAATACGAAGGGCGACCTGGAGCGTCATCGCATGTGAGCGGCAAGCTCAGGGATGCTATCGCTGAGTTATGTGACCGATTGTATCAGGAGTCGTAATGCGGCAACGAAGTGGTGTGACAGTGCGAGCTGGGGCGTCATCATATCTGAGGGAGTTCGTGGTCTCCGACAGTGCTCGAGGTGAGCGGGGGTGGGCCCGACTAAAACATCAGCTTTCCGCTCGTCATTCTCCACTTTGATCGCCAATCAGCAGAGGAAAGTCTAAGCGAGCAAACCCCCGTGACTAGCGCGCTCGTCAACACCTTCTGATATCAACGCCAGCAAAACCACAAAGTCGCTATTACCTTGGACTTCTGGTCGCAACCGAGCTAGGAATTTATTTTGGGGATTTGCTCGAGCTCTGGGATATGCTCGACGTATGATCTCGGCTCGGGGCTATCGTGAGCTTGATTAATCTCTTCTTGCCTGTTTCTGCCAAGTCGGTATCGTCAACAGAAACATGAGATGACCACCACTTATACTTAGATATTAAGCTTGCATCAATCTATCTGACTTTCGTCAGTACTTAAGTACAATCATAAACATTGATCTCGGTTCAGGCCTAATCTGAAAATGTCGAACCTTCGGCTACGTGGTGATTGGCTTGCTTGGTTTTTCCAAGCTCAAATCATCCTTGAGAGCAGAGCATCAGACACGATAATAGAGCCTCCAATCCTGCTCTCAAGTCTGTTCGTGGCGTCGATTTACGACCTGATCTCGGCTTGGACCTTCAATGTTGGGGTTCAGCTGAGGCTCGCGCTCGCGTCCAGCTCGATTTTCTCAAATTTTGTCGGGGGTTCAATTCGGACTTTCACTTTACCTTACGACTCCATCTCATCATGCTCTCGCGAGGTAGTTGTTCTCAGCTGGGTCTGCTTCTCTTGTCGCATTGTGTTTGCTCTTTGTCTCATGCTCTTTCATTGCTGTGATCCGGACTTCCAGTTCGCCAGATCTCATCAGTCCACCGAATCCATCTGAGAGGGTTCCGGGGACCAGATAAGTCTCTCGTGGAATGAGCGGCCAACAGTAAAGAAGTCTTGTTCTTGCGCCACTCAAATCCAAGGGCATGATTAGTTGCGACATTTCTCCCAAGCAAAAGCATAAGTGGTTTAGTAACCCTTCTACGCCGAACCCGGTAACACTATGGAATGACGAGTGGAAGCTCACATATCCAAAGGGATCTCGTAAAACCTACAGACCCTGTCGAGTGTATAGGAGCTCGCATCTCCTGGTAGAGGCGCAGGCAGAAGACATGATTGTATGGGAGCTCGATCGCTCAGACTCAAGTCATCACTAGCACATTTGACGCCCGTTCTCAAGACATTGAGGGTTTTCTATCGTGGGGCATTCGAGAACTTTCATGACTCCATCCTTTCTGTTGAATATTGTTTTTACGGTCGTGAAAGTCGCGGACAGAACTACACATCTCTTGTCGACCTATGTAGAACGTTGTCCGTTTCAGAACGCGTAGCAAGCATCGTATCAAGTATAAGTCGCATAGCAAGACTAGGCTTGGGAAAGGTTTCGTCCAACTCAAAGATGTACAACAGTTCACCTCTAGAGGCAATCAGTCTACATAGTGAGAGGGATAGCTCTCGTGGCTGTACCAAATGCTCCACATGAGACGAGGGACCCTTCTCACAGCCTCTTTAATACCCCGAATGTATTTCAGCACGAACAAGTCGTTGAACAGAAACTTCATATTTCTTAGATGATGGTAGTTCCCATATTCGGCCGTAAGTACACTAGATAAACCTGACAAACTTGGAATCTGTGTGGAAATTGCATGTACGCAAAGACCAGCATAATGTAGATTGTGCTGACGTCGAAAGAAGACTTCCACAAGCGGCTGCTATCAATTGCTCTGGAAAAGGGATGTTCTCAAGTCTTACCAGGTGTATCCTGCGCGGGCAATGTGCGACGACAAGGCTTTCCGGAGCTGCACATCTGTGAACGGTTTTATGAGTATCTTACAAACTGTGTCTTGCTGATCTCCAGAAAAATTTGATATAAGTGTATTCGGTACGAGACTTTTCCGTGCTTGTTCTCGGTGCCCGATTACGGACCAGTAAAAGAATGGGTTTAAGGACTATTACAAGGTGTTTGTTTTACTTAAAGATCTGCCATACCGGCCTAGTTCAGTGGTCCTATCTATATTTTACATCCCGAATTCAAGACGTGGCTCAACAAGAACAGGCTCCGCCATGCCGCAGAAAGAATCCTATGTCGAAACGGTAGTCCAAGGTTAGTGTGAACAGCTTGATAAAAAAACTGTCCCAGATAACAAAGTCAACGTCAACGCATCAGTTGGCCCAGATGGCTGGAATCTTTGCAAGTTTATGGAGATGAAATCAACGTGTGGGGCAGCCGCATGGGCCGGGCCGCACGCTCGGGTCGCATGACGTTTTTCACTTTCACATGTAACCGGCAGTACCAGCACGTCATAGGCTGGTGCCGAGATAGCGATAAGCAAAACTCCAAACTACCGGTAGGTCCGTGTCTGTGCGCGTGAATGGCTTTGGGCGCTACATCCACCTCCAACGCTACATGACCGTGGTCACGAAGAGCTGCGACACTTCATGAGTATCGTTGCTGCCGTTAGCTCGCAGCGCCGTCTTGATCTCGGGCCCAAACCGCGGTGATGCAATGTGCTCGCTTCCACTGCATGCCCCTGCAGGCCATCGACGCCGATGCAGTGATAGACAGAAGTAGAAGCCATGTTCTTGTCTGTGCACTGACATTCACGTGTTCTTTCCAGTTAGGCATTGGCTGCCTTTCAGTCACAATGACAATGATCACTATTAGCTTACATCATCGCCTTGATCTCGGCTCCCAATCCTCGGCGACGCGATCCGAACGCGCATCGCTAAGAATCCTGATGTGCGACGTTTTGTTACCACACACGTCCTCTCTTCCCAACCGCGCTGTCCCATATTATGCCCGAGAGTACTCGAAACTCGACCCACATCCATGAGGGAACAGCTATGTCCACTTGCTCACTGTTGAGAGATCCAACTGACCGTGTTATTGTCACTCACAGACTTTCTCGTCGCCTACGAACCAACACCTGCACCGCAGCAACCACCCTTACGTTTCGAGCTTCTCGACCATGCAATTACTAGGTGAGAATGCGACGATGTCGCCTACCTACGAAGCGGTGAGGTATACCGGCTCCTGCATATCCAGGCTGCGGATCATGGTCAGGCCACCTTCCTGCAACCACACGAACAGCCTTGCAATCTAGGGCAATACGATACTACGACGCATTGTCATGATCCGGACTCGTACCGAGTCTAGGTCGTGATATATGTGTCCATATTCGTAGTGAACGCCTGGCTTCAGATACAACACGCCCTCCATGCCGATACATCTCCACACTTGTTCATTCGATCTACTTGTCGGCCCTCGGCTGCGCTCTGGTCAAGTTTCCTCAAGACATCAAATCCCTGACACGGTTGACATCACATCAATTGCTCGGTGCCCGGGCACTGGGCTTTGAGGTTGTACTTGAATCGTGGACGGAAAATCGCATCGTGATAACGCACATGGTCTACACCTTTATACCTTCAACAGATCAGTACCTAATCCCATAGCATTCTACTATACGCCTGTTCAGCTGGTCAAACCTATGCGCGGCAACCCTATGCCTATTAACTGGCCCCAGCAAGCTTCACGACTCGCTAGCATCTATCCTCACGACACAATTCCTGCACTGAGTTTAACTTGCAGAGGAACGCCCTTCGGCTCCAGCGGATGTGCAATTCACGACGAGAATGGGCGTCTGGGGCAACGAGCTATCTGTAACTGAAACATTCTGACGAACATGCAACCAGCAAGGCATGCATCTACAAACAAGACTCTACAATTATGAGACTTGAAGAGGCGAGGTTGTTGCTGCTATGTCCTAGCTGACCGGACCCTTTTGGTTTTCTATATTTGCACAACATTCGTTCTTGCTCTACTTTACGGCTTGTGTATTCATGTTGGGAATCTCAACATTTATTATCTATATACCTTGACGGTTAGTTACAATAAATGTGGAGTCTTTTCGCGACCTGGCTAATACTTTGAATGATGCCCTATATCCCATGAATGTGGCGCTTCATGGACGAAGACTACGAAGTTGTTGAAATATACCTCCCAGGCGGCTTTTTCAAACATCGGGACTACTAAGTCTGGGGTACATGTCTGAGCAGTATCTACGAACTTCTACTCTACGCTATTTTACCTAAAAGCGACTTGCTGTTTAAAGCAAAGGGGCTTCTCTGTTAAGTAACGCGCTAAGCCCTGGAAAGAATCGTATACCTTGCGAAATAACCGCTCAATTTACTATCGAGGCGACTTCGTTATCTCCAGCGAGTGATGTGCCTCCAACATATTGAATACTGCGTCTGCCTACTGGAGCAACAATCAAAACTGACGACTTTCCAATGCGGCTTTGTTCTTTTGGGGAAAGCGGGGCTGTGGGCTCCTTATGCTCCAACAGATACATCGCCACAACCAAAGTCTCAGCGTTTTATCAACAGCCATCGTTCGTTCGAGCACAAACATCAGTGTCAGGTGTCATCCGGAATCAGCGCCTGCGCTCAAGATTCAAAGAGAAAGCCATGATCATCAGCGGCTATGGAGAAATCCGGACACCGTAGGATCCCTGTCCGAAATGGCGCAGGCATTATTGGACAATCGGACTTCAACGTCAGAGACTCAGAAGCCTGTATCGGTGAGGACCTTCTATAAGATTGTGATTCGGTTCGGTCCATCGGGTGTATGACTTTGCCATGATACGGGACTTAACACCGCATAGCGGCGATTGTCCTGCCAAGATGGACCAGCGGCTTCGGGAGACTTGGGGTTATCGGTTGTCCGCCTGTCTCGCGCTTGATTAAAGGAGCCGCCAATGCTGAAGGATGCCTTGGAGAACTCTGATCTCCCCTTCTGGGATGATGGAATCGACAGTATGCTTGGTAAGAAGGGCCCGATCTTGATGGACGTCACTGTAGAGGACAGATCCATGGGGCATGCTATGACGGACACCAAAGTGTACCCCGTTTACCGCGTTGTAGTTTAAGATCTCAAAACAGTACCGATGTCACAATCCAACCCTACAGCTGCACGCAGTAGCTGTTTTATTAGCGATGTTCATGGAGAGCATTGGCCGGTAGCTATTCGCCTGGTAAACTATAATCCTTTTTGATCGATCTCGACCTCAAGAGTGGCACAAGAATAATCATCTCGAAGTATTCTCTTCCCACTCTCCCTTATAAAGCTTGCCGCAGCTCTTGGCTCTTCCTGTTTCGACTTTGGTACATGATGGTGTATCGAGTATTCCTGCTACCGATCTTTCCGTCGGTTTGATGATCTCCTTCGACAATTATCAAAGCGGGTGATCATTACGGCATACCGTCGCCGCGATGATCAAATCCAGCTTCGAGTTCAACGCGGCATTTTACACGAACAGAGGCGAAACAGCGTCCTCATATTTGACCTAGATAATAGTCCCTGGTACCTCACGCCGGCGTGTTAAGGTCTCCCCGCTCTCTTCGTGCTGTGATAGCTCTTCGTGCTTGTTGCTACTTCTCTGCATTAATCTCCTCAGTCAGGGGTTTTCTACGCTTCATGGTTGTTCTCCTCTTGGGTCAGCGACATCTTCGTCGTCAAAGTATTCATGCCACTTGTTCGTCTCTGTCACGATGTGGAATTGCGAATATGATTGAAAGTTTCTTTGGCAAGGGAGTGTAACGATCCATAACATGTATTCGATATTGATCGGTGAAAAGCCTAGCTAAGTAGCTCATGCCACATATACATGCGAAGACCTGTGACAGGAACTGTCGCATTTTCTGATGGCTTTCAAACTGAGACTGTGATCGATTCCTGTTTGAACTATCTGTAGGCCCTAAATCTTACTTACGGGCTAGGCCTTACAAGTGTTTTCGTGACTATCACAGCTTCACCCATCTTTTCCCACAACGAGATTTCGGAGCTATCTGCGTTTCTCTGTTCTTCATCACCCATCAAGTCGAATAGGAGAATTCCATCGTCCTCTCCACCGCGCCCCCAGTACCTCGTTCCTTGGATACTTGGGTCCTGTCCCTGTCCCTGTCCCTGTCCCTGCCCCAATTTCATTCTTCCGCCATACGAGCTTCTAGAAAATATATCTGCAATTTGATGAAGATTTCGAAGAGGGCTGGCAAAGATCTTTAAAGATGGTTGTGAACCTCATTCATCAAAGCCTTGACATAAGATCGTTAAAGCTTCCAACATAATATCTAACCTGATTGAGGGCATAAAGTCAATGCCGCCTTGAAACCTCAGCTTGAATATTACCGGCGGAATCGAAGAAGGGGTGTTGCTATAAATGAAAACATGACTACACGCAACCTAAACATCGATCGCCGATAAATCATGCAAATCATGCTAATGCATTTCAGTCTGTCAACATTCTTACTCAGTCAGTAATTTCGTCCCACGCCAGTCGTAGCAGTGGAAGAGACACATGGGAAGTGTGACATTTCCGAGAGACGATAGAACACCCACTGCAGACACGAGTGTTGAATGTAGAACCAATTTGGTCACGGTCGTTGATACTATAACTGTCATTCCTAGGCGAAGATAAATCTGTTTTCAATGGTTTGGTTGTAAATACTCGCTGTAAAACAATTCTGTTCCGAAATATCCTCCACCTTGGCCATCTCGTCAAAGGACTCAAGGCAAGCGCAAATGAATGTCTACAAGAAACATCTTGCTTGCCCACCACTCTTACGATTCTTGGCTAATTGGTGGCAGACTTCGTTCTCGGTACGTGCGAGCATTGATTACGCATGAGGAGCATTCCTACATGTAACAAACCATCTACCCGACGAAGAACGCCACAGTAGCATGTTTTTGTCAAACGCCTGGTTCCGCTCCACCAAACAGACCCATAGGAAACTCCTCAATGCATGACCTCGCCTTGGAAATCAATATTTGTGCCCAGTAGCGCTAAGTCAAAGATGGATGCGCGGACCAAAACACTGCGGCTTTGATCCGGTTTCGAATGTTCACTCAACACCAACTCATGAACGCGCAACTGAATACGCGCGCTTCGATCCTGCCCTGGTTTGATTACTCCACGGATTCTTGCACCATGTGCTTGATATATCATTCGAAAGGTTTGCGTGGCTGAACACTCACCATTAGCATGAACCAACCCCTTTACGGTAGCCGTCGCCATTCGTGAATTTTTGAGCCGAGATCATTGCTGATAAATAAAAATGCGGTCAATATATTGACTAGACAACTGGAAGCGAGACGTTGTTCTTCATTTTAGGGCGGCTTGAGGCTCTGGACTTGACAAACTTGACCCACAGCTCGGATATCACGGCGGTCGTCTGCTGGGACCGGTGATAGGCTGTCTTCTCAATGGTTCGAGTTGTGGGACTCGAAGTGTTCTGCGCCAGTCTACTTACTGTTCTGCACCTCGGACTCACCCGAGAAGGATTGTGAGTATATCGGTTCCGAGACTGGGGCTGGTTCTAGATATCTTCATGACCGACCCCACATTAGTGGGTGAGCCGAAGACGAGAGTGTTTTGTACTTGCGAGCAAGGGACACTACGGTGCAGTTCTTGCCTGTTGAGATGAAGGGCCTGTGATCAAGACCTTGGCCTTGACCATGTCAGGGCTCATGGTCTACCTATCCATTGCGGGCCCGAGCAAAGAGACACCGGGAACATGGCTTGAAACATACTTCTAATCTGGCTCGTGAACTCATGCTCCTATCTCTGCGCTTGACAGGGACCGGTTCTACGATTGAGCCTTCCCTCACCCACTAACACGAGATCGATGTTTCATTCTAGCTAACAATGAATATGTGTAATTACAGGACCAATCTCATTGAAATGTTCACTTTCGCGGCCCCTATCGCTAGCATGAATCTGTTCGGGCCCAGCCTCAACAATTCAGTTATTGTGCTCACAATATATCTTGAGGCGCTTTTGTTCCACCGGGATAGTATCTGATAGGTACTCCATGGCCATGCCCCTGTATCTCATCCGAATCTCTCTATCGCGATGGCCGTCCTGATGGGGATTTCCTCAATCATTTTCTACTAATTGAGTAGTTCCTTTCCTTTTCTATCCACAATCGACATAATGTGGATCCTGTAGCCTGTATGCGCAGTTTATTGATGTAGGGTGGGGTAGATCAACGTACCATTCGACGCACAGTTACATCCATGATCTTTTAGACGACTATCAACTGTCAGCGATAGAACCTTTTCAGAACTCACTCATATCTCCAGCTCTTGTTTGCAATGTGGTATGACTGCTTTCGTCCATTGTCTACCAGATGTGCCGCTTCTACCATCCCAAGATGTAGAAACAACAGCTAGTATGGACGTCTATAAGATGTGTACATCCGTCTGCTCTCAGCTAACATACTAACCTCCAATTGAAAGCAAGATGAGGCTCTGATGGCGGCGGTCTCTGCGTCTATGAATTCGGCTCAATCTATCCCTGGCGAAAACTCTCAGGCATAGTTCGGCAATGAACTTGGCCTTTAGTAGGGGATCATCGTTGCCGATGAGAGCCAAGTTTTGGGACCTTTACAACGCCCCCAAGTCGTGACCGACAAACGATAACCACAGATCAGAACAGGGGTAGCTGCTTAGAAGTTAGTTATCAGAGTATTTTCCGAAAACTTTAATTTCATGGAGCATGAAACGTATGTTTAGAGATTTGTTAATATGATAGCTATCGCGCACCGAGTTATCAGACGGTTGGCGAGGCCAAATTATTTGACAATACCAATCTCATCAAGGTGCGACTGCGCGGAAAGATGTTTGGTTTAATTCAACCATGAGCGTCAAGGTGGAAAAGGTGGCAGGCAAAGCTCAGAAACAGAAACGAGGAAAGGCAGGGACACATGTAGATAGGAATTTATGTACAGGATTGTTGAGTGTACTCCGGGCTTGAAGTGTTCAAGGTTGAGGTATACTCCGTGCGAAGGCTGACGCTCGGCGAACACTCCGGGATACCCCAAAGAGGCCTAGCGCCATGCACCCCGCAATCTCCATGTGCGCCGATCTTCTAGCGCCAAGGCAGCACGGCTAATCCCGTAATGTGTGCAAACTCTTTCCCCTGATTCCGCCATCTCATCCACAAGCGCCTCATCGCGCCCTCTAGTCATGCCACGGCGCGACGTCATCAACGAGGCCGCCCTCGATGGGAAGTCTAAGCACTCCAACCACGCCACTGAACGAGCAGCGCTCAATGCGCTTGCCCGCATCGCCGACAATTGTTGAAACCACGAATACACACTTGGAGCATCTTGCGAGCTTACCAACAGCAGGACAATGACGCACACGTTCGCGGTTTCCTTCGACTCGGCCCATATCGTATCATCCTCGCTTGCTATATCACCTGCCTTGCGTCGCGCACTATGACCACTCGTAGAGAGTCAACGGACGTGTTGCTCGAACACCGTGACCGTCGTATCGCTATACCAGGCTGGCTGAAGCCACGGGCATATGGCACGACATACACCGAGTTGTTGGGATATGGTGGTATGACGTATACGTTCTACCCGGCAGCCACTGCGAGATTGGGACAGATACACGAGGATGGTGGGCATGGCTGGCATCGAGATCAGCATTCGTAGCGCTTTCGGCCTCGACAAAGCTCGTTACCCTTCGGCTTCGACATATGCAGGAAAGGCTGAGGTATGGCAGCGCGCTGGGTGTAGTGTGCAGAGTGCGATCTGGGAAGATGGATAATCGTGATGCCGGCGGCTATCGCTCGTCTATACTAGAGCATTATGCGTGGACTTCGATTATTAGTCGTTTTTGCACAGCGGTTTCGTTGTTGCTTCTGTAAAGGTTCGTTCTGCGAGTTCGGTTTTGTCATGTACATCGCCAGTAGTATTCATAACGAGCGTGCTCTTTATTGTAGAACAGTTTTTTGCAAACAGCACTCTTCTCTGTCGTGAAGGTTGCGATTGTAATACATATGCAGGTGACGTACCGCGCTCTCTTGAGCACTCGCTGGGTTTCGTTTTCAGTCCTGGTTCCTCCTACAATATGTAGCATTTCCTTTTGTTTCTTCCTTCCACACCCTTGAATGTTGTATATGTTAACACCATTCTTTGACTTCATTGTAAACAAACTGGTCTAATGCTAACTGTGCACTACCTGATGCTCCGAGTACGCACGCAAGGTTACAGATTATCTTTTCCGTTCTCAACTCTGCATTGCATGGCCGATGAGATCCGGACCCAATTGGGCAGCGGGGTTGGTAAATTCAACGCAGCGGAACGTTTGAGAGACTCCATGAACGAGGGAGGACGAACGTTGTGTGACGAGATCACACGCTCTATTAGTGAATATGTGGGTTCTATAGCTCCGGTAAGCTTTTTATAGCCAAAACAGCTGAAGGGTATGTGGTTGTGTTACTTGGGAAACTTGAATCTACTCGGTAATAAGATTGGCAAGAACGATTGGGTCAGTGTACGAGTTCTACCATGGGGAGACATGTGAACCTAGATAGATCATGATGATGCTTGTCCATATTCAGACTTGGCTGCGTGGAACTCCTGGCTGTGAAGAGCACATTCACCAAACTCGCGATGGCGGACTTATAAACCCCAACGCTGCTAACGATTAAGTGGAAACAGATGCAAGAACGACAATTACCCTGCACAGCTTCTCTTGACTTTCCGACACATGTGCAGAAGCGGTCAGTCCAACGTGGATCTCTGATTCGAAGTGCTGGTCCGAGGTTTCGGGAGTGTTCTTTGGTAAAGTAGGCGTTCGTTCCTGTCGCCTTTAGCGAGACGAAATGTCGCGATTTGACAGCGCCCAAAATCGAAAATAGTATGGCGCATGAGCTAGAACGTAAGCAGGGTCCTTTGGTGCATGGGCTAACGTTGCTTGTTCTAGTCGGAAACGACATGGAAGGTATTCGTGATCACGCCCGGTGTCGCGCGACCTCCGTGTTGGAGAAAGCGGGTAAGAGCGTAGGTGAATTTAAGCCTCTATAAACGGTTCCAGGCCGAGATTATCTGCGTATTGTTTTTCTCTCACTTGGTTTGCTTGTTTCCGAGAGCACCGGAGATAGGTCATTGTTGCTGATGATGATATTACCATGCGCTGTTGTCGTCGTGATGCAGGATCATGACCGAACGCCGAAGATCTCAGCGCTAGGGGTTCCTAGCATGATATCCACAAACCATTAATATATGCCCGTCGTTTCAAGAGCTGGCGTTCACTTCACCTTCTCCATGCTTCAACCAGATCCCTCAGGTCGCAGCTCGCACCATGATGGTGAAAATCACGTGCGCTCAAGCCCGCTTTACTGTTTCGGGACGCGTGCCTCCGCTCCCGTTGGTTTCACCGCAAACAACAATACCACAACAACAGTCGCGATGCAACCCGAGCAACATGCGCGCCAGCCTCCGCCGTAATTGTTGTTTCTGAAGTGCACTTGTTGATTGCGTCCGGCGTTCGTCTCCTGCGCGTGGCCTGCATCGACGTGGGCATGCCACCCACGACTAAGAGCGACATCGACCGCCTCCTCCCCACGCCAACCAACGGTCGCCGCAACGAGCTCGTTGCAGCCTTCTCTTCCCAATTTGCGACTCTTGCTAGCGACATCCTCGCCATCGAACAAACGCGCACCCGCAACGAGCTGCTCGACTATCTCTGGCTACCTGCCGTTTGGCTCAGCATTCACTTGTGCCAAGACCCAGACCGTGACCTCTCGTCGTTTGCGACTGAACACAGCGCGTAAGCATACTCCTAATCTGTGAATGTGCTATGATCGGGATTCAATCTCATGCCCTATCTTAATTGCCCACTTCCATTCAGACATTGCCTGACCTGCGTCCAGACCGCTCTCAGTCTTCACGGAATCTGTCAGAGGAGCTGGAGGCCCGCTCTACAACGTGCACCGCATCATCCACCATTGGGGCCAAGATTTCCACGCACGTCTACATAACAAGCACAACATCGAGTTACCACTCCGGCCCAGTCACCATCTTTTGGAGCGACTGGCTGCGGTAGCACGGAGGGCACCAAACATCAACACTTTCGCCGAGCAATTTGTCTCGTTTCTCCCAGTCCATTTCGCTACTCTCATCAAGCGGGATCATGAAACAGCTCTGTTCAATTCTGGCCACCGAGTAGTGCGCACGGGTGATATCGCTGCTTTCTACGACGACTTCTTTGTGACTTCGAAAGCTCCCACTACACCGCCTATCGTCCGCATGCCCACCAAGAGAGGTCCAACCAGTCCGCTACTACGTACCCGTAGTCAGAAAAGACTGGCTGTGGGTAAGAGTCAGACCAACATCACACCGACACCCAGTCGTCACAGAAACTCTGACATAGCTACCCCCGAGATTGGCCGGAGAGATTCCACTGCCGACCTGTCACTCAACTTCACTACCGACTCCCTGCTACGCGGTTCTCAACCACCCTCATCTCCAAATCTCCGCATCGAAGACAGCGTTCTCATCGACCAAAACGATACCACGAACTTTGACACAACAAATTTCGAACTACCCGACATCACCCTTGGCGAGATTGACGGGACATCTCAGTCTGAGACGATGAACTGCGAAATGCTAGCATTGCTGTACGTAGCTCTCAACCCGCAATGGTATTGGCTTGGCTAACTTCGCAATCGACAGCACAAAGCTGCAACCGGGTCTAGCCGAAGAACTCGAGAAGAACCGCACTCTCCAGACCCAGGCCGTCAAGACCACGCGGGATGCAGAGGCAGCTCGGGATAGCGCTGTCAAAGCAGTCGAAGCTCTACGAGACAGCATCGGCACAGAACTGCAATTCAAGCAAGGCGCCATGGTCAACATGGCCAATCTTCGCTTGGTCGGGGCGCAGATGGAACGCGAACTCACCGAGGTCGCTGCCCTGAGAGACCTCTACGTGTCTTCCGAAAGCGACGACGATGACGACAATGTACTTGTGCCGTCCTTGGGAAGCAAACAAGCAATGCTGCAAGCCGCAGAAAAGCAGGTCTCTCTTGCTGAAGGTCGTGTGAACAAGGTTCAACTGGCCTTGGAGAGGGTGGGCGCTGCGGAGAAAAAGCTGGCGCAGAAGTGGACGGAGGTATCAGCGGCGAAGCAGGCGGAGAAGAGCAGCAAGGCGCCTATGCTGGCGTTGGCGCAGTTCTGCTCTGGTGTTGGCGCAGATGGCACGTTTCCCGGTCTCTGAATGTGGAGGTCAAGCTCAGGTTGAGCTGTTTTGGAAACGAATGTAATAAGCCAAGCGATGATCGGTACTAAAATCCAAATAAAACCATAACATATCTTCCAAACTTCTATTTCAGTTCCTGATCTCGGGCTACAAATGACGTGATGGCTGTGTTCTGGGAATGCGGATCTCGTGTAGGCCGATACTCCTATGACGAGATAGGTGTCGCATCACCACTTCTGTCGCAGCTAGCACTGTGTTGAAGCTGTGGCAACAGCCGAACCTGAAATATTTCAAGACGCATGCAGCCAGTATTATGCCTCATCAGGAACTGCCGAGCAGAGGTATGGATATCTTTTGTAATCCCAGAAACTCACAACAACAGCAAGCAACAACTGTACTGCTGTTGTATAACGTTCCTCTCAATGCAAAGTACACTTGGGTCTTCTAATTTCCGCGTAGCACGTTCAATGCTTTTGTGACTTGTGTTGATATCCATCGACTGTCAATTCTCCCGGAAGAATCACGGAGGCTTCCCGCGCGCTCTCCTGAAAGGATGCCCCGTGCCCAATTCCAAAGCATCTAAGTATAGAATTGAAAGTTTATTAAAGTCAGATTGGATATGTTAGTAATGAACCATTTTCATAACTTTCGGCCGTGATAGACGCGTTCCTGGTCATTAGCACTGAACTAAAACTCCTCACAAGCTCTACTCTTTTCATGCTCTGTTTAGACCCGAGATCAGGCGCTTAAAGATCGAGAAAGATCATATTAACCTCTGTAATACCTCTTGGGGCTGGGCCTTTGGCTTTGAAGTCACTTGTGTAATTTCTCGTAATCCTGCGTCGTCTTGGTATTTGTTAATAGAGGCGAAGAAAACTCACGATCTATCCACTTATAAGCCGGTTCCAAGCTGAGATCGCGCTACTACACAAGAGTTTAAGGATTAAACAGTGCATAAGTCACTAAAGATACCGTATCTTAAGAACTACCTTTGAAGGGATAACCTACTCAAGGTTCCTTACATGCAGGAGGTCTCGAATCTATCACAACAGCAATACCATCTACTCTTTCCATGGTCTATGCCGAGATCAATAATCTTATATACCTGGAAGGCTACGAAGAACGTTCTCTTGTGCCAACAAGTATATACGAACACGAATACCCGTGCTAGGTTGTATCAGAACATCCTATTGCACTCTGTCTACATGCAGTGATTAACCATCTTGCAAGATGTTCCAAGCCGAGATCAGCCCTTATATTGAAGCAAACTAGCCATCCGGCTTTTTGTGTTGTTGAGAACCTCTGTGTTGGGGACTGTTCCGATAGAAGGGACAAAGTATATCCTTACTAACACATTACGAGCCAGCCTAAATACCTCCACTCATCTCGTAACCACCGCGTAAACACTCTCCGCACATTGCGAAACCCCTCGCTCACGCTTAGGCCCAAAAAAACCAAACAATCCCTACCGCCCATCCATCTTCTTCATCTCTGCCCGCCCCATATCTCCAGCTTTCTCCTCACGCCCAACCCCTCGCCAAAAGCAGATATCCTCCTTTCTGGCCCAAAGGCAGACCGTGTCAGCAACTCAGGTAGCAGCGACATCTACGCCTGCCGTTGCATTAGCCATATGCCCAGCGTACTACCCGGGCGGCAGCGGGAGGGTGTCTCAGGCGGGACGTCTTCTTCGTCTGGCTTCGACACTGCACATTGCGTAACCATGAACATCTTCCTTGAAATTACACCTCTGCGCCTGTGCGCGATCATTTTATCCGTACAACTTATTGTCTTGATCATGGTAGCTCACTTCTGCAGCCAGAAACCTGGCGGCTTTGGCGGGAAGAGCGGGCGTGTGGGTTCTAATGCGAGGACGAGGATTCTGCTGCGGTTGGCGAGGAAGGGCGCGAGCGTTGGGCGGTGCGCTCGCTGAGCGTGGTTTGTGGGTTGTGGTTGGGGGTAATGGGGGTGGCGCGGTGGCAGGGAGTGGTGAAGGGCATTTTGTGGGGGGAGGGGCGAGGAGGGCGGTCTGGAGAAACTCGTTGCTGGAAGGTTGCCCAGGAGCAGGAAGGGAAAAAGCCTTGCACGTACATGTCACGATGGATAACGATGGATAATCAAACGTGTGATAGCGAGAGAAGGGAGATAACATAATTTACATTGCTACTTTGGCTCCACGTTGACTTCAACACCTTGCTGAAGACAAGTTCAGAGCGGGGGAGAACGAGCGATTCTCCTGTGCAAATTCTGTCTCCTTTCATCCTCTTCCCAAAAGCGTCAATGCTGCGATATTCCCCAGGGTCGAGAGGGTACAATATCTCGTAGCACACTACCCCTCGTACATAATTCCTTACACTCCATCCCGAAGCTCATACCGAATTCATACCAAGTTCTGTCGTCGCCGTTTTCAAGCCCTGCGAGTTGGGATTCGAGGCCGCGGCAAGTAGTTATTACCACACGATGCGCAGAGGATTGCGGGTTAGATTGTGCCATCGTGGTTCTTGTCAATTTCCTTGACGTGGTAGATGCTTGAGGCGCGGCTGCAACTCGTGGTTTATTTCAACCCAGCTGTGTCCTGACCCCTCTCCCTCTGGTTTCCTTCTCCTCGCGCTTTGAATCCCTGGTTGAGCCTCAAGTGCGTCGGTTATTTCATCTCAGCCAGCGTTGATCAACTTCTCTCAGTGGGCTGCTAGGCATCTTGGATGACTTGGTGAATCCAGCGGAGTCATTCAAGGCAGCCCTCTGAAGCCCTGCCAGTGCAAGATTACCCGTCTGAGCAGCTTTTGAAGGCGACGTAGGATGTCAGAGTTGACGTCGAACTTCCTGAACATGACTAACCTCGTCCACCACAGCGTGTTTCATTTCAAACTCGTCTCCAGCGAGGCGTCGCATTGATCATACCCCATCGACACGCACCTTCTTGGCCCTCCGCGACAGCGACATGCGAGGTTCCAACACCGCCACCGGCTTGCCATCGAACGAGCTCCCCTCAGGTGTATCCGGCTCGGTATCATGTTCAGACTGTGTGGAGGCGCTGCGCTTGTTGTGCCGGTATTGCAGCACATCGGGGCTGGGCATGTCGTCGTCGTCGGATGTACCCAGGTCTGCAGCAGGCTTGTCGTCCAGCGTCTTGTTTGCTGCGTCTTCAGCCATGGCGAGGACGTCGGCAAGTTCTTGATGTGTGATGTTGATGGTGGGAGACGGAGATGCCGGGTCATCGCTCTTCTTGCGAGGGCAGAAGTCGCGAAGCGGGAAGGAGACGGTTGCAGTTGGGTCGACGACACCCTCGTTGTTATGGAACTCCACGCCGTCCTCGTCGCGCCGGGCGACGGTCACGCCTGTGTTGATGTAGCTGTCGCCTTGGCGCGTTCGCTGTGTTTGGAACTCCCAGACGTATATCCGCGCGCGTCGCGGAAGCTCTCGCGCATGGGGTTGCCTGGGTGCATGGTATTCGATGTCGACACCCAGAAATGTGCGTATCTTCCCGCCAGTGCCGAGCAGGTACTCCTCAGCGATGGCGGCAAAGTCGGCTGTCCCGTCCTGCGCCACAGCAACTTCAGCCACGAAGGGCGGGCGGCCGCTGCGGGCATGCGCGTGCAAGAACGACACGTCCGGCGCGCGCTGATTGCCGTCGCCGAGCTTCATGTTCGGACTCCCTCCCAGGCTGATGGCATGCAGCAGGGCGCGCTCCTTTTCCGAGACACGTGCCTGGTCGCGCAATGCCGTCAACTTGCGCATCAACAAGGCCTCCAGCTCCCTGACGAACTTCTCGTGCAGCGGCCCCGCCATGCGCAGGGTGAGCTCTGCCGTGTGCGCGTTGTAAGCCCAGTGTAGTTTGTCACGTGCCCAGTTGCCGAGTCGGTGGTCGCTAAAGACGGCATCTTGGAGCGCCGCGAAATGGCGCGACGAGAGGCGGAAGCGTTGCTCGGTCGGAGCGCGCCCGTGGTGGAGTCGGCGGATGGCTTGGAGCACCCTTCGCACGTCGCGATGGAGTTTGGCGCTCGAGAGTGTGGCCGCACTGCTTCCGGGGCTTCGAGGCGGAGACGGGGGGAGGAGTCGTTGCGAGGTCGAGTCGTGATTTGGACGCGGGGCCGCGGGCTTCGGGCTGCGCGGAGGAGTGGTAGCTGCGGCGGCAGAGGGAAGAGGAGAGACTGGGCTCATGGCAGTGGGTGGTATCGCAGAAGGCATGTCATTGTCGTGGTTGTGGCTGCCATGGCTTGCTGAGTCGACGTGCTGTCTTGGTCTGGTTGCGAGGCCCGTCATGGAGCCGCGCCAGGGTTCTGGCCAATCACACCGTCGATCGTCACGGGATTTTGACATCACGTGCTGTGAATCAATCTCCCTCATCAAAGACAATCAAAATCACTGGTTACGAATTCCATGGTCTTCACGCTCAGATGGCATTGGGAAGGTGTTCCAATCAGCAACTGTCCATGCAAGACTGTTTATTGGCCCAATACGGCTTGGCGCAACGTAATCAGGGCGCGAGGGGTTTCTCGAAACACCCTCAGGAATTTCATTCATCTATCGTTGCTTGTAAGTGCAGCCGTATCTCGCCCTACTGCTAACTTCCCAAACGCTCCGCACTCTTGAAACAATTTCGATTTTCCCAGTGCCCGAGCGAAGAGTCCAATTCCCGTTGTATTACAGTCACGATATAATGCAAACCCATCAACTATATCAAGTTGGGTCAATATCTACTATTCCTACAATTACCACACTTACAGCAAGAGCATTCGATAGGGCAAATTCGGTTCCTTGCTCATATAACCTGCAGAGTTTAACTATGTCCACTGCACCAAGCTATCAAATCTTACCGTACTCGAGATCGAAACGAACTGTCTCCGCCGAGTCTACGCTTACTATGTCGTCCAAGGTCGAGCGTATCTGAGAATGCGACTATTAGCACCTCATCTCCATAACGAACTGGTATTATGAAAGCACTTCTCTTCCCGATGACATTGTTCGATCAAATACACAACAACCTCGCCTCTCGCTGTGGCATCGTCGTACTTCGGTAATGTTGCCATTGTCATCTCACAGTGATATTGTAGTGGAGGCTGGAGACCATAACATATATATTTTCCGTCAGCCGATGTTCTTGTCGTGCAACTTCTCTCATCATTCAACTCTATACTCTCACGACCTACTTCTAATCTACCATCATCGACTCCACAATCTATCTGGCCCAGACACCTAATTAGATCGCCTACTTACAGCCCGGCACCGCAATGTCACGTCAGGAACCTCATCCTGACAGTGCCAGACTAGCTCCTCTGCTGGACAGAGAAGCAATCCAGCGCACATTCGGGTACTCGGACGAAAAATACGAGAGCGCGCTCCAGAGAACGCCTAACTTACTTCATGCGATGGACCTGCATATTGAAAGGGAAGACGCTGTTCGGCTAAGCCAGGATAATAAGCGATTGGACACGCAGAGCTCAGATGCTGCTAAGACTGCCAGCTCCCGAATCGAAGATCTCGAGCACCTTTTAGGTATTCGAGAAGAGGAAAACCGGAAAATAACACAAGAACTACAAGAAAGCAAGGGTATACTGAAAAGCGCCGACAGAACTTGCCGTGAAATGGTGGGTCGTTATCGAACTCTCAAATCGGACAAGTCACAAGTTGACACTGCATATAACAACTCTATTATTGAGTGCAACGCTCTCAAACTCAAGCATAGCCAACTCCAGAGTCAGCATACTGCCCTTGAGGCTAATCGCGACCATCTTCAGACTAAACTCACAGCCGCAGAGACGAAATGCGAAGATCTCCAGTCTAAGAACACAAAGCTCCAGACCGAGATCAGCAACCTCCAAAGCAGATACAATCAGCTCCAAGTTTGCAACGACGAGCTGGTTGGCATCAACAAGCAAGTCGAAACCAAGAACCAAGAACTTCAAGATAAAGTCAATGATTATAAAGAGCTTGCCGACAAACTTTTAGACCTTAGCGAGCGATGCGAAGTCGAGAACCGAAAGCTCCAGACCAAAATTTGCGAGCGATGCGAAGTCGAGAACCGAAAGCTCCAGACCAAAATTTGCAAATTCGAAAGCAAACACAATGAGCTCCAAGCGAGCAACGACGATTTGATTAGCATGAACAAGCATGTCGAAGCTGAAAACCACGAGCTTCAAGATAGATTCAACGAGTGTAAAGTAGACAACACCGTCCTAGAAGACTCGAGCAAGCAACTCAAATCTCAGATGCAAACCCTTCAATCACGCAACGACGTTCTTGAAGACACCAACAAGCGGTCGCAGGCCTACAGTGACGCCCTGATTAAGGCGCTCAGCGACCTCGAAATTCGCAACAATGACGTTGAACGAGAGAACGGTCAGCTACGATCTCAGAAGCAAGAGCTTCATGAGATCATTGAGCGATCTATGACTTAGTGAGCCTCTTCCTTTGGAGTACTTTATTAAAGTTGAACTTTCTGCTCTTGGAAGCCGACTATACCGCTTGTCTTGCTGTTAGTAGCGTCGATAGTGATGATTATATTCATTTCCTGTCGTCGCTGACTCTCCAATCCACCGAAACCGATGAAAATTACGCGAGCAATGATGAGAACATCGGCTCGAATAGTAACAGGGATCCGCTGAATTATAATATAAGCTTTCGTCTGCACAGCAGCCGAGGGACGGTTGCGGTGCTAGGAATCTGTGGGCTGACTTTGCTGATGAGGTATTTGGTACAGGACAGCAGGAGTATGGCGGATATCCATGTGATCAGGTAAAGCTTACTGAGCTACGATGTTTGCGTTCAGTAAGGGTAGCCCTTTGACTTCTGAATTAGAACATTTCATTTAGCAATGCTATGATCCCTTCGTAATATTACTCACCTTGCCTCCCGCTCTCTTTTACAATCATGCTTGCCTGTAGCGTTCCATCCGATAGAAATCAAATTCGATTACTTCTTCTCATTCGCTATTGTGGAGCACCAGCGCCAATTACCTGTTGTGCCAGGCCAGGAAATGGGTTGTCACATTCGATGTAAATATAAGTAACACCACTCTGAAAGTATAACCGCTTCTGGTGAGATGGCTATCGATCTGCCACCGATATCCAAGTCCAGCAAAGCCCAATGAATAAACATCTCGCCCTTAGACAGAAGTCTGGTCATGGCATACAGCTTCAGCACCCTGTCACAAACTATAAATAGTAACACCACTGCTTCAGTGCATCTAAGTTCGTCGAACCGAACATCTCTTACTACACGACCCATAGCCTTCAAGTTCATAGTAGCAAAATCAGCTGGTGAGAGCATCGACTACGGTGGGAGAAATTTATGCCCGTGTCCAGGCCGGGTGCCCGTGAAACGAGCTTACTGTCCTCGTCCAACTTCTGAACCTACAACCTAGCCGTAGGTAAGAAAGACGTGTGTAATCGAAGTTTGTAGCATATGGGAGAGATGGCGAGACAAGCAGTAGTCAGATAGGTGAGCGTATTGTGTATGCGTAGCAACTTCTATAACGTGTATGAACCTAATAAAGTATTGATCTCGACTTCGTAAATGTCCATATGGCTTATCGGTATGATGAATTCTGATCCATTGAGTTGCTAGGTGGGTATCAATGCAGCGGAACGGTTGCCACCATAATGGCTGATAGGTGAGGCTGCTTATGCCCAAGGATAGAAAGGCAGAAAGAAACAGGTACTCCGAGCTCGAGATGATGATGAACGCCTGGGTCATGTGGGAGATAGGTCGATGGGCGAGCAACATCCACAGTCAATTGCTGTAACAAATCTACGAAAGGATTTTGTGGTTGAGAATGGCGAACTTCGCAATGTTTGTTATTCTCATTCAATGACGGGTTGTGCCTTCAGTGGTAGATTAGCAACATTGTGCATTTTGAGCGAGAGACTTGAAAATTCTGTTCGAGCCAGCGGAGAGTCCTCTCTACTGCTCCATGCTCAGCCCCGGGATGTGCTATTTGTCATGGAACATAGCCTATGTGCAGAGTCTTCCAAGACAATCGTCGATATGCGCAAAGTCAGTCTTTCGAATTACCCGATATTCGGCGATATGAATCGACTTCATTTTTCCAGCCGTGTAGTCTAGACCAGCGATTTTGATGGCGATAATCCAGTGCAGGATGAGGCTGGCTCCGATCTCTATGGCGATTTCCTTCTCTAGAGCAACTTGATCTATAGCTGAACATCCTGATGTGAGGATGATAGTGTGATTGCCAACAAATGACTGATGTCAGATGCAAGCAATGAGAAAGTGGATTGAGGCAAGTGTTCGAAGCATATCGTCATGCGCAGACTGTCAAGGTTGTGAACAATGACTTGGAAGAAGAGTCATATTGACGACAGATGGAGAGGCATTGAGAATAAACTGCGGCAGACCGCAGCCTCCTGCGACATGCATCCCCAGGGTGTAAAACTCATTTTATCCCCGCAGACGGCTACAGGTTACCATCGGCCAAGCTGTTGTTCGAGCATTCATCATTCACGACTTTGTGTCGGCCCCTGCTTCAAGCACTATGTTGGGAGGATGAGCAAGGCGACACGATGATGAGAACTGACGGGGTTGGATCAGGTCGAATGGTGGCGGAAGATTCACAACTCACATGGGGAGTCCGCACAAGTTTTCCGTCACGACTACGAGTGGGCAGTGACATGTGTTTGCAGTTGATGAGATTTCTTTCAACATGGTCTTTTCTACACATCACGTTGGGTATCATTGTGAATAAAAGTCCAGTACTGCTTGGCTCGCTCGACTCTCGTCGCAGTTGTAGTCTCTGAGAAAGAGAGAGTTAGAGAAAGCGGAGTCTTGAAATGTAAGATGTAGGAACCGCCCATGAGATGCGACGAGGACTGTCAAGGTCCTATCTGCCATCCCTTCGCCACGTTATTTTCAAGTTTGACTAGCATGCTTACTATGGTAGTCACTTAATGTTCTCACCTCCGCGTTCTGATCGGCGACCTCGCTCATTGTGACCCCTGTCTGTTGTCACCTATCTTGGCATGGAAACGGACAATCTCCTCAATGAGCAAGCTCTCAGCAAGCTCACTGGCGCATCTCAGGACAATGGGCCGAATCGCTTCAGCTGGATGGTTTTGTTTGAAGTTGACTTCGAATGCCAACAGCGAACGCTGCCATGCTCTCTCCCAGTGGAAACTTCAAATGTCCGAGTGTGTTGTGGCCAGAATTCCAACGCGATCTCGTCGTAAATTCCTGACAGCATCAATTTGTCTATCAAGGAAGCAGTTGCAAGTCCAGCCGACTCTTGTTCTAATATTACTGTGGAGTTTTATGAGGTTTTCAGCCCGGGCTGAGCATGCACTCAGGTCAATTGACGCACTCGTTCAGCAGGTCAGTGCTTTGGTTGAGACGAACCTTTTGATGTTCAGCGACGACGGCCTCTACAAAAGACTCGCCTGTCCACCCCTATACGTGAGAAAAATATCGAAGATCTCCTATACCCAGGGCATCATGATTCTGTCGTCGAGCCTATTAAGCTCTTGACTGGCGGTTTCACCCACGTCAACATGCCTCTCCAGACACTGAGATACAGTATGTACACGTGTGCCGGTTGACGATTTGGTGCAGCTTATCGCAAGACAACTTTTCTGCCAGCGTAGATCGCCACAGGGTATCGTCCTCGGAATGATTGCAGACGCCACCGGGTATCATGCTAGATATCATCTTCGTTGCTGTTAATTCTGACACTCAAGCAATTATACGCTTTCTCGAGTCTTACATAACCTCAACTTCAAACCGCGGCAGGAATCTTGGAAGTCTTGAAAGACGGTCCGCTGAGCTTGAACATCCACCCAAAGAAGTTCCAACACGAGATCAAGACAGAATCTTCATTATTAGTGCTCTCATCACCTTTGAACTCATCTTCGCGGGCTGGAAGTATCTTCAAACCTCTACAAGATAACGCAAGCGTCATAGTGAGTAGCTCACCCTACGACCACGGGATCTCAAGCAAACTGAGTAGTACCGAGGACAATGGCTGATAGCGCAGATGAGTACAGCGCTGACCCAACGCTCTAGCTACTTGTGACATGAATCTCCTCGACATTCTGCATTTGCTCGCCCAGCTGTGTCGTGCCGCGCCCTGCTACCCTCATTCAAGCTCCGGTGTTTTGATCAGGTAGACTGAATTCAGCTTCGAACGTCATCGTTACCCAACTAAAATATAGCCTGAGATTTCTTTCCAGAGAACTGTAGCAAAAGAAATCGAGTATTCAGGCACGTCTTCACGCTCTCGGTTGTTGGTCCTATCCTGCGAGTTGCCGATAGATACAAACAACTTCTCAATTCACTCATCCCCTTCGTCAATCCGGCTCACAAGCACACCATTGTCTGCCCCAGCTACACCTTTGACACGTCTTACCCTGCTGACTAAAATCAACAGCCTTGGTTAGCTCATCCACATTCCCTGTCATTCATTCATGATCGCCGATAAATCCTGCTCCAATTCGCCATTGCTGGTGTATATCTCCCAGTTCATTTCTTTTCTCTATCGTGACCTAGCACGGAGATCAGCGGTCCATACAAAAGACCCTTCCTGCTGGCCGAGATCAGGTTGGAATCCAGAAGTTACCTCAGAGTTCAATTATCGCTCTGAAAGGTACGAGAAACACATCATATCATCCATTTTTAAGATGGATGCCTGGACTTTATGTTATCAGGCGAGCTTCCAAAAATTCCAGGACGCTCTTCTACGTTGCATAATTCCCATATACTCAAGATTCCCTATTACAGCAAGCGATATCCCTCGCTGAGATTTTGACACGACGGGCAAGACATGGGCGCGGTAAACAACCAATTTCACCGCATATGAAGCTGTAGGCGTCTTGACGTCCGTGCAGGAATCACCATAATTTCGTTAATCTGACCAAGTCGTTCTTTTTGCTCCTGCTCTCCTCACTTTCTTCTCTCCCTTCTTGCTTCCCATGCTTTTGACACGCTCGCACCATAAAGTGCAAGAGTCTCATGTGCGAAACTGTCGCTCGTCTTGTGACAGCACATAAACACGGGTTGCCCATATGTTCCTTTATCTCTCTCAGAGCTTGCTCTATCCGTCGCCGTCAAGGCTGGGTTCAGTGCGCCGGCGACGGCGGTTCATTATACTAGAAATCACAGTTGCGAGCAAGCCAGAGAAGGGCTCTCTTCTCAAAGGCCTCACATATCTGGGGCCCCAGGGGCATCATTATCAGCTGATGTGGCTGTATGAACACTCGCCACCAGCATTAGTTAAACCATCACACATTTGCGACGCTCCGCCTAATTAACTCCCCCACCTCCTGCAAACTGTCAAGCACATCCAACTTCAAACCCGTACGATCTCATAGGCAGCAGCTTTGCGACCCCTACAATTCTCGCTCTCTACAGCGCGCCGGCTGTTTTTGTCAATCTCCTCAGTCAACAACCAACCCTTGACGGCAATAGCGATCGTAAACGTTATTGTGGTAGGACATCCTGTGAGCATTGGAATTGATCTCGAGCTAACTTGATCTGCGCGACTGCGTCCTCAGCGTCCTGGATGAGGAGCAGGTGAATAATATCATTTCGATCGGCTTGGCCCGCGCAACTTCCCAGGAAGAGACCATCAATGAATGCAGCAAAAACGTTGAATACTCTCAGCACGATCATGGATACCCTCAATAAGATCGTTGACATCCGGTTCAGCGTCGGCAGCCAAGATCTGAAAAAGAAGATATCGACAACCACAATTACCAGCAAGTGTCTACGCTTGTGAGACGAGATCAACACGTCTAAGTACTCCCCTATAGCTGTAAAATCCCAATATGATAACAAATCCCGGGAGCAGGTACAACAGCAACGTAAGATATGAGGACGTTGAAGACAGATCCCCAGTGGAACGGACCATTCACATTCTATTGGCGGAAACCTCTCTACTACTAACGACCATACATGTAACAGGAATGAAGCCATGTACGTTGCTAGGTAGACTGAAGATTACAAGTCTTCTGACGTCAGCAAGGAATAAGGCGGCATGTCCCAGGTTTTGTTAGAAACTCTCTGTCCGGACAGTGGCGCCCAGGACACAGTCCCACCAAGCCGGGGTTATAATTTGAAATAGAAATCCTTGCCCTCGCTCTAAGTCCGTGCCCTGACTTCCATCCATGCCCACTTGAAGACAATCCCCGCCGTGACTGCGTCAAGAACCGCAATGCCAGAAAATAAACAGCCGGGGCCTTTGGCCAATCTGCTTTGCTTTTTCCTCGTATGCTGATACAGGAACATGGCCTTTCACATCCATCAGGATTGACGAGTATGATATCATGCTACATAGCCGAAGCACCGCGTCCCTCCGGACTGGGCACAACAGCTCATGAGCCATCGCTGAGGACTAGCAAGTCTACGCGCGACAGCGACCTGATCGTTGCCAGTGTAAGAGCGTCAAAGAACTAGACCGATCATAAATAGGCCCTTGAGCGAGCACAGTGCGATGTCAAGAACCGTCATACAGCGAACGAGGCAGACCGAGACAGCGTTCTCTTTCCAGCAGGCGACGATGAGATCACTCACGAAGGAAAAGTCAAGGTCACTTCCGAGCTAGCTACAGGAGGATCAAACCAGCTTGGCAGCGAAGACTCGCCAGGAGACATGGAATATCCGATTGAACAAAGGGCACTCGATTTTCATAGAGTCAACGAAAAAGTCGATGAAGTCTTTGCTTTGTTAGTGAGAAACAGTTCGAAAAGATATGAACGCGTCGTCGTTGTTGCAACAACTCAAAACGATAACAACATGCTGCGGTTTGGTCCCAAGTGGAAGGTTGCCATCGATATCGCCATCTGTGAGCAGCTCGTGCACGACTTGTAGCCGAGTTTCGAGAACTAGACAGAGACGATGCGTACAAACTCGCTCTCCATCGCTGTTGTCGCGTTGGGGGGGGAGGGGGAGAAAGTTCGGGGAGCGCGAGCATGGAAGGGTGCAAACCATGACCAACTACTCAATTATATGAGTAATTCCACAAGGGTGTACACGTAGAATATTCTCAGCAGACTACGCCAAAGGGGTAATTGCATTATAAACACGGTCGTTCCGACGTCTGAGTTTGTACATCAATCTTCCGGCCTTCCATAAGATCTGGGAAGACACAATGCTTACCTGAGGACGTGGATAGATTGAGCTGGCCTACACACCCCACGCATAAAAATTCATCAGCGTGAATGTGGAGCAGAGCAGCTCCCAGTTCACCGCCGAGAGCACTTCTGTTCGCGTACGAATCACACCGATCGCGTGGTATTCACGACAAACCGCTGCTAACCTGGTGCAGAGTGCTATAAGGTGCGACCAACTATCTCACACTCACAAAATGAGCATCTCCTCCAAACCTGCATATTACGCATATTCTCGCCTCTCATGAATATCCTCATCCTCTCGCGTTTTCCATTTGCTGCGTTCTATGTTCGCTAGACCTGCACGACCGCCGCACCAGTTTTGTGCCCTCCCCGTGGAGTAAATCCCGTACATCACACATACTAACCGGCCGCTTCACTGAGGTAGGTCGAGATAGGTCGAGGCCCGTATCTTACCATTTCTCCTATTTCCTCCGTGTTGTATTGCACTCGCAGCCATATTGCTTATGAATTTCTTCGACGCGATCACCTCTTCCACCGACCTTGCGTGTACACGCCAATCGATGAAAGCTTTATCATGTTCCGAGCCGATATCATGTTGACGCTTCCTCCCCTGTTGCACGTCAGCTTTGATGGATTGAGGATCCAGTCTCTCTAACACGTAGCCGTGATCCAAAATTGATTAACGTGTTTTCTTCAGGCTGGCAATCATGATGAAGTAAGCTTCCTGGATAACGCTTTGCCAACCATCCCATATCGTCGTCTAGCGAGGAATCTCCTGCAGCTACTTTCAACGTGCTGCTCTCGCAGTATTCCTGGACATTCTTCCACAGTACAACTGCCTGAGCCAGCCTAGTGTTCGAAGTCAGCGCATCCTTGCTCATATATTGAAGTTCCTCGCTCCTGCCCCCAAGCATGGTTTGGAAAATTTCTGTCTGACTTTGCCACTGGCTCCCCACTCAACAATGCTCTGTTTTCACGACTACCAGATGACGATAGTATCTTCCATCATTTCCAGCTTGACATGCCCCGCCACGCCACACCGAAGTGGCACCCTATCCTTGTGCAGCTTACCGTCAACGAAGTCCATCACTCTACCCCAAAGACCCAACATAACACACTCAAAGAATATGGAGTACATGTGCAAAACTACATCTCCAGACTCTTTTCTGTGTAATGATTTATCCGATCTTATGATCTCGGGGCACACTTCATATGTTGAGAAACTATAGAGGCTGGCCGCCTCACCGCTGTACAGCACGCACACCTCCGATTTGTCATGGGAGGACCACCAACTTCGTCCGCTCTCTCCGTGGAGTTTAATCTGCCTACGGACTGCCCATCAATATTTAGTTAATGTCAACGCACGATCATAATTATTCTGCTGGCTCGCATGATGTCCGTAAGAATAATACCTACCGGGTCACTATACATTGCACAAGTCTATCCTTTGACTGCCAACAAACAAACCGCATGATGGAGGATTAGATAGAATAGAGAGAATGGAACCAACGAAGAGAACCAAAAGGCAGAATTGCAGCGAAGAAATATGTAAGAGGGAGCCATGGGTTCCGGCACTGGCGATAGTAGCGAAGAGTAGGTCCGCAGCTGAATGGACACAAGCTTCGTCCATCTTCGGCATTAATAGTAGTACGATGAGAACGAGCAAAAAGGCTGGTATATCCATGTGCCGGCTGACTTGGGACGGATATCTCTTGTCGACCTCCCCATCTTCGGCACTGTCACCTCTACCACCACCTACATCATGACAAACTCATTGCATTGCCGCTCTCGAACCTCCAGCGAGTGATTATCCTTGGATGTCCCTAGTTTGCGTGTTCACACAGCCATGCCACGCTCACCAAATCCCACCACCATGCGAGAAGAACGAATCTAGACCAAAAAGTAGCTGCAACACTACCCGTATTGATTTTTTAGTTCTATATAGCCACATCAAGCTCTGACACGAAACAAGAACAAGAGAAGTTGGCAGTAGTATCAAATAACAAAAGTCAAACAATTGCAAAGATTTCCCATTGACCAACTTCTGTACAAGGTAATGCAGTATCGTATCATGCAGAACGGTAATGAAGCTATGCCATATCATGATCTTCCCGCACATGCAAGGGTCTCCGCATAGAGCTATCCCAGTCCGTTCCCAAGAACCGGTATGCCCAGGCTAAGAGGTAGCTACAACAGTGTCCTCCCATCCCATCAAGCACAACCCAAGACCGACCGCAGAGCGAGTCGGGTATGGAAGCCAGCCTTCAGGCCGCGGGTGCGACTGTATAGGCGGTCCGGCAATACGGACAATTTGCCTGGCCTTGGTTCAGGTGGTTCGTGGGATCCCGTTGGGCTTTGTGCCATTCTGTTAAGTCGTCGATGCAGATGTCTTGCTCTGCGGGAATGTTAGCTGAATGATTGAGCAAAGGAAGATCAGAACATACTGCAGCAAGGCATTTTGATGAAGCCACCAACGTCTTCGATGGTACCGTAGCACACGACACATTCCTTCTCCGCGTCCGTGACTTGTGGCTGTGTCGCCGTCGCGGCCATGTAAGTTCTATCTTGTTCCCTGGCCGCCGTACGCCGAGCAAACCTTTGCATCAACTCTCTACGCTCCCGCCTGTAGTGTCTCGTCCTCTGCATGAGGCGTGAACGGCTCTGCTCGATTACCTCGTTGAATATTGCCATGGCCTCGGCCTTTCCTGCCTCGGAGTCGATCTGCCGGACAAACTCCCGGACCTCCAACCTGACCTTCCCTATCTGCCTCAAGGAAGCGGGGAGATCCTTCCAGAGACACCACGTAATGGGCCAAGGCACACCGTTGGCGTCGGTGCCTGACCAGACGATCTCGCAAAGTGTTCCTTCGCGAAGACTCCCGTGGTGAACCATGCGCACGTCCCCAACTCGCCGCGTCTGCCAGAGTAGGCTCGCCGTGGCTTGTGCCGACATCGTGGTGTATTCGAGTGATTCGCAGCTCGGCGGTTGAAGGCAGGGCCGTAGGTAGCAGAGCGATGCTACTCAGGCTGGAAGAGAGCTTCGAGGACTGTGGGCGTTACGAAAAGAAGGTCAAAAATCTGGGACGCAAATGCATCCAGACGTGTCGCTGGGGGATGTTCGTGGGAGAGCGGGGAGGCGGTGGTGGACGTGTTGGATTTGTTTGTTTGCTGCCAAGGCACCCGCTGGAACATACAGACGAAGCGACATGTCGAGTGGGCCAAGTGGATAAAGCGACGGGAGGCTGCTTTTCTTTCACTCTTCAAGGTGACGTTGACGCTGCTACCCGGCGTTGATGTGGTTAGGTTCCGGCAAGCCAAGTCTCTCCATCTTTTCACTCGTCTACTGATGGAGTAGCTAACCGACTGAGTTAAATGTTAGCAACCACCCTGGCGTCCAGGCCTGTGGATGTGGAAATATGTGGTGTGTTGGAGAAACAAGTTGTGTGCCAGGGTCAATTCAGGCGCTTGTGTGTTCCTGTTCTGTAAGCATCGACGAGACGTGCATATTCTGTAACCCGTGCAACTCGGTCGGGCAAGTTGTTTTCACCTCCTCTTTGCCGGGATCAAGGCCGACAGCAGGCGCCAGATCGCGCTCGATCACGACGACCAGCCCATCATCCGCCCTCACCTCGCAACCGACCTCGACGACATCTCGCAGTACGAGGATGTTGAGATCTTTGACTAAGGCATGTGCAACTTTAATTCCGTCTACCAGGTTTTTGCGTTCACTGACGTCCACTGCAACATCTACCGCGATCTTCAGGGCTGCGTGAGGTGAGGGTGTAGGAGAGGACAGAGCGGGCCATGTAGCTGGTCTATTCGATGCACATGTCGTCACATGAACGTTCGTTTGATCTGTCTTGTTGAGCGAGAGACGCGGAGTTCACGTGGCGATGTTGCTGCTGCAGCTGAAGGCAATGGTGGTGACAATGTACGCGTTGCGGAGTCGACGGGGATCCAGTAATCTGCCAATCAAGGAGGAGGCGAAACGTGGGTCACTCACGAGGTCGATAATCTGGGAACGACCGGAGGCTTCAGCCATCAAGCCAGGTAATCCATTCGAATATCTTGCTACTACCCGAGATCAACCCCCCACGATCAACTGTTTATATTAGAAAAATGTTCCCAATCCCTTCTCTGGCAATGGCGCAGCAGGTTGGGCGCGAATAGGCAGGAAGGTTGAGTTGTGAGCCGGTACCGAGAAACGCGCGCATCACCATGGAGGCAAGCGCGCAGGACGAGATCAAGTCGTGGCTAGAGCGGACGGAGTAGTCCAAGTATCTGGCAGAGCTGGGCGACCCGACCTGCTGGCATGCATTGAGAAGCCTACCTCGGACCCGACGAAAGTCGGGGAGTCCGTCGAGGCGGCTGTATCGAAGGCTGTAGGGTTACGTACACCGCTATATGCCGACTAGTTCCTTGAGTTCTTCCCAGAGAGGTTGTACGAGACCCAGAAGCTGTGCCCGCAGTTTTTTGTCGCGGTACTGAGCCTGTCTATCACCCGCAGGGAGTATGACAATCTGATAGTAAGTGCATTGGCTGTGTTGAGGGTTGAGGAAGGTCCTGAGCTGCATTCACATATTTTTTCGGTAGTTATCGGTCTTTAGTCTTGCAGCAGGTGATGAAGTTGTCCGAGCCGTTTGGAGTAGCTGATTCCATCAGCGACAACGTAGAGTATCTGCAGTTTATGCAGAACATAACGGATAGATCCATGGGGTGAGGCCCGACAGAATGAGTTGCCAAACATGGATCTACACTTCAACATGGCGCAATACTTCGACGTAGTGCACAGGTTGAAAATTGAAAAACAAAGGTTGTTGATAGATAAGTCAGTGTTTGGTGCAAAACGTTCTGATAGTCGTCCGGGCTCCCAAGCCATGGATGGAGGTGAGTGTTTGAGGAGTGAATTGGACAGGACGCTGGTTCATAAAGCCGAGAATCCTTGCTCGCATCGAAAGGCTACAAGTAGAGCGGAAAATAGACTGAGTTATTATCATTCGAGGGGTGCTAGTTGTTTTGACGCACATTGCGGCTGGAGGGTTAGCATTATGGCCCGAGATTGTGAATGTTTAAGTTAACAACCCAGTTGAGGCAGGCAACGCAATATGTTGCTCGCGACAGAATGATGGTGGTCCTTATGCGGTATCAGAAGGAATACGCAGTTAGTAGCAACCCCAAGAGCATTTACCTATATCTGCCGCGCCGGGTGGACAAGTTGGCTGGAAGTGATAGTGTGAGAGAAACACGTGATCTCGTTAAACGTGTAGCCAATCAATTCTAGCAGACGCATGTAGAAGAGTAACAAGCTGCACGAAGCATTGAAGTACAAGAGCAGGGCGGGATCAGAGCAGGTGCTGACGATTGCAGCCTAGCATGAGATTACTATTGGGATTAGCCGTATGTTTTCATATTGATCCATGAATTTTAACACATGAGACGAGGACGGGAACAAGGCCCGGAGCAAGGAGAAAGCAGGGATCGCGATTCTGCTGACGTGAAGGTAGTTTGTACAGTGCATATTGCGGGCGTGATGAACGGTCAAGGCTTCATGGAGCTAGCTGCGGCAGTAGCAGACATGAAACAAACTGACGTCGTCTTTTGAAGGTTCCGCACCGTTGAGGAGGAGGATATTGCACTAAGTGGAAAAGGGCGCTGTTGAAAAGCAAGGCGGACGAGGTGTGGATAGATCGATGGGCTCGGCTGAAGAAGATGGACATCACCGCCTACTTGCAGCTGATAGTAGGTAAGACAGTGAACTCTTGAGTAGAGATATATTGCAATTGCTTACCTCAGGTTTGTACAACCCACTCTTTTACATACTGATGCGGTCCATCTCTCAGCATCACCAGCCCGCGACAGATATCTCAATCACACCAAGGCCCACACCTGGATTTGCATTAAAACAAAGCCGCAAGTCGAGATCATGTCTTAAAGCCCGGTGAACAGCCGGTATCTTGTCGCTTTTTTCATTGCACAGCCCAATGCTGTGCTAGTTCTCCCTACGATGTGTATGCTCTGACATTACGACACGATGGCCTGACCAACCGCGCGCGATCGCGGACATTGTCACCTTTGACGCAAGGATGCAGGCTGCGACGCGAGTCTGGGAGCCGACGTGTGCGGTTTGTAGGAGGTTGTGAACGACTTGATGGACGCTGCGATTGCGGATTGCTGCGGTAGGCGTCGTGTTGTTTGTCGGATTAGTAGGGCAGGCGTTGTGTGCGTCGTGTTTTGGGTATCATGGTAGAGCGGAGATGCGTGGACAAGCGGGTCCTGAGTGCGTGATCTGTAGCGAGGATGTAGAGAGTATATGGCAGGAGTAGGATTGCGGGGGATACAGGAGTACAAACTGGAGATTCGAGTGATAGAAGCGTTGGAAACTTGGTTGCTTTGCGTGTGCGATCATTCACGGTTGTTAGTGGATGGAAGTTGGGAAATTCGCGAAATTACGGGCTTGCCGACAGATAGGGCTGAATGACACGGAACATATTATGTATATTTCTAACGAGCCTCTCGATTCACGCCATGACGTGAAATTGCCTGTGATACGCAGCTGCACTTTCTTGGCGTAGTTTGTAAGGAATATAGTGTAACCGAATTCTGAAGTTCGAACAGAAGGGCTGACTGCTTGTACGCTGACACAATTCGATCAGTGAAAGGAATATGGTGGACATGCTCCTGCGCAAATTCGGATTTCGGTTGCTATTGTTCTCGGTTATTCATGCACAATCATGACTCGGGATCCCTGTCGCGACTTGGCAATGACGAAATCAACTCAACGAGGGCATGCAAGGGGTCCACAATGTTGAGAGTTTGTGAGAAAGCTTCAATATACATAACAACTAGAATTTGAACTTTCTTTGTAAGTTGAGGGCATTTTCTGTTATATCGCACTTTGATTGAAAGTTGTCGAGCGGGCAATCGAGTTCGCTGCCAAGCTATTATGGATCGTGCCGGTCCGTCCGTTATGCACGTTTCTAGCCGCCCACAATAACCAAGTTTCCTCGCACGCTTACACTGGCCCGGCTTGCTTCCCACATCGCTCCACTCAACCCCTCGTGCGAACCGTTCTTTCATGCGCTGCATCACGACTCTTTCCAGCACCCTGTCACCAAGTTTTTCCGTAAAAAACAACCCCGCCCACTCGCGAGAAGGGTCGCTACACCTTTCCAGGTCCGCCCTTGGAGCAGTTTCTGTCTGCACGTGCTGCCTACAGAATCCAACGCATCTAATAAGTGGGACCTTTCGGTTTCCAGCTCCAAACTCCTGCACGCCAAGAATATCCCTCGAGCTGCACGCTGAACCCAAGCAGGCCCACGCCGCGACATAGTCCGGCACACCTTCGCCCTGCTTTGCCGTGGTCTGACTTGCACATTCTCGCTTGATGATCGCAATATCCTCCTCGCAGCCCCATCGTGCAGCCCGTCCGTTCCTGAGCTGCAAGCCTGCCGCCGCTCTCCAGCCTGTGAGCGAGAACCCCACGACACAATCTCGTCGCTGCATCCTGCAATTTCTCGGCGGAGTTGCTTAGACTCAAAAATCTTCAGATGCACAGCCGCCGGCACGACCTTCACCTCATGCCCATGTAACTCGCCTCGTCATGAGCAACGGCTCTCGTTCTAACGTCGCATCGCATGCTCGTCGCCAATCCTACATGCCTGCATCTCCTGCAAAGCTCGGCGCGCCCCACGAATGAGGCCTTTGCCAGCACAATAAACATGCAACGCGTATCCTGCACGCTGGATGAACTCGACCATCTGCCCCGACGAGCCCGGGCAACGTGCCAAGCCTGCCCTTGCAGCCCAGTTGCCCGTCTCTTCCCATAGACGACAGACTCGCGGCATGGTGCGCTTCGTTGGCAGAGTTGCTCGAACGCGACGTCTCCTCCCTCCTGTACCCAATTGTGATGGGGTTCGCGCATCTCATCGAAATTGACGCTGCTACGTCAACATATCACAAGCAACGCATCCCACCACCGCACCTCTCCGAGCCTGTCCCCAAGCTCCCGCACCTACCACGACGTCCAGCGCGCAGATCGAATACGCGAAAGCAACTCGGCGGTGTGCGCGAGAAGCCCGAGCAGCCCGCTTCGCGCCAACCGAACACCCTGCAATGCAATCTCGTCGCTGCTTCCGGTCGCACACAAATAATGAGCAAGCGTCTATTGCATCTGCTCGCCGGCCTGCGCGTCGTCAATCTCGGCCATGATTCGCGATCCTCGCCCTCCCGAGCACAACTGCATGAATGTTCTGCCTTCTCCCCTCCATCATCACGCTATGCAATCTTCGCTTCCTCACAACAGTTGACTAGCACAGCTCTTCGATCTCGCCGTCAGCCCCTTCATTCCCACCACAACGTTCCGCCCGTTCAATGATGGAGACGATCTCCGGCATCTCGGACTCTCGACACATATACCACGCGTCGAAGACACTGCAGGCTGCACGAACACTTGTGCAGCCTGCCCGGTATCACTTCCTGGCGCACAAATGAGATAGACAGACTCCGCCCGCAGCAAGAGACTAGCTAGTTGGCCCGTCGAGCCAGGTAGATGCTCCACAAGAGCGTCACGTCGCTGCATCCCGTGCTCGGTGCTGCGCAATCAATCGTGTCCTAGAGCTGTCGCATGAGTTGCACATGGCGAGCTTGAATGAGGAGAGCAAGCCCACTCAAACGCGACGGCTCGAAGATATACCCATTTATCTCCGCGATGCGATGGGGGTTGCACATCACGCATGGACAGTCTCTTCCCGCAGTGATAATCCAGCTGCCCGCTCCACCACGTCACCCAGTCGCTCTGTTGGGGCAGCCTCTGGTGCTGCACATTCAGTCTCGAGCTGAGGCCGTCGCAGTCGCCCAGCGGGCTGCAGATGGCCAATTCAAACGACGCGCCAATTCAATTACAATCGCTCGAAGATATACCCTCCGACTCAACTACTACGTGTTGGGGTTTGCTCCGAGTTGCGCGCTGCACTGCACGGAGTGTTCCCCTCGTAGCCAATTCCTCGGCTACAATATGCCGCCTTCGCCTTCTGAGCCCGCTCCGTCAAGTCGATGACTCGGTCCACAGCATAGCATCGTTATTGCGTCGAACAAAAACTGATGACAGTCTTTCGCAGACCGTCCAAGAGCTGCGCATTGCGAATTTAAACAACGACATGCTACTTCCCGGTTTCTCATTCAGGACCGCGCGAACGTGTCGCCTCATCTCCTTCCATGACAGGGTGGATCTGCGCAGTGGATGGCGCAGTTCTGTTGCCTTCGCCCATTCAAACTCTTGTTTGACCTAACGCTCCTAATCGCCTCCAGGTGTCGAAAAACCCTCGACTGCTCGAACGCATTGCCTTTCCTCACTCCACGTTACAGCAAGATGCTACGACACCACGCGACGGGGTCTACAGCGAGCTACACGGCGCATTACACAGACAGTCTTCCTCCGCAGCCAATATCTCGACCACAGAGATGCCGCCACCGCTGTCCGTGCCTGTTCCGTCAACCTCACGACTTGCCTCACAGAGCAACCTTGTTGCTGCCTTGACCAGTTGGGGAGCGAAATTTGTTGCATGTCCTCGTTGGACGAAGCATAGCGAATCTGGACAAGAATGACCCGACCTTCCATGAGCTCCATGTCATGACCGCAAACACGTATGCTCTCCTCCCACCACGACATGACGCCATGATACGACACGATGCGATGGAGTCTGAAAATCTCACAGAGTCGACGAGGACGGCCATCACCACGCGTTTTATGTCGCCATCCCCACTTCAGGGATGTTTGGAGTCGATGACACATGCTGTCGCTCTCGGCCCGTCCGACAAAGCTGCCCATTACCGTGCCGTACCTGGTACTCCCAAACATGGCCAATCAAATGCCTTACTTCCTCCTTCGCTACCACAACATGATGGGGGCCTGCTCATCTCGCAATGCCTTTGGATACGTTCCCCGGCACGCCTTGAAATACTCTCACAACGCTGGGGCCATAGCCCTTCGGCGGGCTGAGCATGACCAGTTGGAACGACAACAGTGCGACCTTCCCCGGCCTTCCATCAATGACGGTGCGCTCGAACGTGTTCTCTTGTGCCCTCCTGGGGCGACTTGGAGTCTGCGCAACTCACAAAAGCCGACAAGTACATCGACTGAAACGCGCTACGGCTCGTCTTGAGGATGCGAGGAGTTGATGACGCAAGCCGTCGTTGTTGGCCCATCGAAATCCTCGTTTCATGCTAACGCTTCGTCTCGCCTTCAGACTACTGAATCACCACAACCTCCGAACGTGCTGACTCCTCCTAGGGCGCGACGCAATGGAGGGTGCGCCTCTGATTGGCCTATGACCACGTCTGCTTTCAAGCGTGGCGGTTCGTCATCGCCCTGCCCAACTCTTCGTTCATTCCAGTGCTCCGACTCGTCGTTACACCTACGGGGATGAGTATAGAGGAGCAAGTTCGTCAGCACGCGCTGCGACCTGCAGTCACGACTGTGGGGAGGGTGTAAAAGAAAATGAAACTCTGTCGCCCTCTGCCCATCCGATTCCAAGTTCAATGTGACGCTGAGACTCGCCATCAGAATGATAAGAATGTGTAGAGTCGTTCAAGCAGCATTCTACGACCCACTTCATCATCGCACCGTCTCTCCGAAAGACCAACGCCTCCAGATCCCAAGGCCCGGTCACTAAGGCCTTTACGAACCGTGTAGTCGATCACGCATCCCCGCTGCGCTCCGTCCATGCAAATCCGTGCTTGACCTGGTACTTGTATTTAACGTTCTAACTAAGGACGCTTGTAGCCGTTCATACAGCCGATTGTGTCGCCGCGACGTCCCTCGGGTCCAGCCCAAGGGCAAGACTACCCATTGCAGATCCCACGGTGCTGTCACTAAAACATCGAGGGTGCTTGCAGTCGATGACACAGCCCGGCTGCAACCGAACCCTCTATCCGAGCTAGTTCTCAAAGGTTTCGGCACGAGTGTAGGAGCGTGTGCAACCGTTTGGTCGGAGATCTTCCACCGCCCAATATCTCGGTCCCCTTCATTGTACAGGACAGATACCCCCGGATGTCACGGTACAGTTAACAAGGCTACTTGTGGTAGCATTTCTGATGCCCCATGAGGATTTCCATTGGTTTTCTGGGCATCAACTTGCCGCTATGACTGCCGGGATCAGCGCAATCATTCATGCAGCCTTTCGCAGCTCCCTGCATCCTCGCGCCGTTACTCAATTCAGGTCCTCAGCCAAAGTGAGCGACATCAAATTCTGCAGTGCGGTCATCGGAAGAAATTATGGGAGCACCTGCACGGTCCCACGACTATCCCGGCCAACCTTCCGGGCATCTTCCAGCCCGTCAATGTTATGCACGACCACGCTGCGTCTCGCCCTACCATTGAGGCCACCGCACTGTTCCTCGGGTCCGGCTTCCTCGGCAGCGCCAACACATTAAGATACAACACGTCTGGATCTCGTGGTTCTGTTCACAAAACCGATTATGGCAGGAATTGCACGGCACTGTCATACTCTCAAGGATTACGCATCTCGTAGACGAGACTTACGACCACGCCGGCGTACTCCGTTTGGTAGAAATTCTTGCGCTGTTCCTCAAGCGTGTGAGCTCAAGCAAACGTTCACGATATGTGGAAAGTGTAGCCACGCTCCTTCAATTCGAGACGCAAATCTTTACTAAGAACTGCGGACGTCTCGCATCTCGTCCGTTATCTCCACGCATCTCTTTGCTCGCCTTCCTCGCAACGTACACACTCGAGCGATACCAACACCGATCGCGTGCCTATCCCGAGCACCAAGCCCGAGACTGAAATCATGCCGCGAGCATAACGGACAGGCACGGCTCGCCCGGCAAATGCACAATGCACTACTCGTGCTGGATTCGCGAAGGAAGGACATGTGATAGACGATGCAGCGGACATGGTGCCAGTTACCCTCAAGCTTGAGCTGAAGATAGCCCGGACTTGTGAGTTTTACTGAGCTGTAGGCGGGTGGGCATAGCATTTGCTGATTATGTTAGAATTTCGCGCCGCAACGTCGATACCGCCTTGCCCACTCCGCCGACTCTGTCGAGCAATGCATCGGTTTTGCAGCACACTACCGAGTCACCGCCTGTCCACCGTTCGCGCTTATCCCCAGTCCTGGCCGCCGAACCCAAAGCATACGTGGAGATTGAGCTGCAACTCGTGCAAGGAATGAGCGCATAGAAGACATCTTGCATCAACGCAGTATGTTCGCGCCTGACAATAGGTGGAAAGAACCAGGGGACGGAGTGTAACTGCTATGTTGAAACATATAACACGGAAAAGAGCACAGAAAACGAAACCGGTCCTAGAGACATGGATATACCAACTGCACAGTTCGCTGTCGAATCGCCTCCCTTCCCCGCCGTCGCTCTAAACATTCATCTCAAGTTTACGTCGTCATCGGCTAAACCGATGTCCCAGAGATGGAGTTTGAGCTGCACAACCTCGAGAAGCGACTGCAAGGCATAAACATCATCCCGGGCCACTATCTGTGCGGATGAGAATGAGGTGAGGGGATTGGACGCAAGAGTTGTGATATGCAACGCGGCGGAGAGCCTACGAAAAGAAAGGCAAAGTTTGGAGGAAGCTGTGAGTTCTCCGAAAATCTATCACCGTACTGAACCACCGCCTTCGTGCCCTCTCCTCCACATGTGATTGTCTGAAGTCCCGACCACCATTTGTGTGCAGCGCTCATCGGGAGTAGCGACTCCGTCGCACGATCTCGGCACACCGCTTGTTCAAGAGAAAGATTCTTCTCATGCCCGAGTTTCGTTGCAGAAAAAAGATTGACATGTCGGGACAAGGGTTTGAACCATAGAATGCAGCAGAGCATGTGGAATAGACCACTCGTATTAACACGCATTCTGGAGAGGCATGCTTGGACTCCGATGCATTCCACCCAAGACCACCACTTTCAGCCCGCCATGAAGCCCACAAACCGCGGCCCCTCACATCCGCACAGTCTGAACCCTGTCGTAACCTAGTCTGCTCAGACCGCGATTTACGTTGCGAAACACGCGGCGACGACAACGCTGAGGCAAAGCTTGGGGGAAAGCGTAGAAGAATATACACTGCTACGGCGCAAAACAGGATACGGGAAATGCCGGATTAGCACATCGATACCCATCCGGAGACGCATGACGGGCATTTGCACACAATCCGCAGACCAAGATTGTCGCATCATCGGCAAAAGGCGAGTCCCGTTGCATACCGCTCAATCCGCCAACTCACGCTGGACACGCAAAACGCCGCAAGTGCAGAGGTCGGGGAGGAGCGAACTTTCACCACTAACGCGACAGAAGATTTGAAAATCGCCAAATCGATACACCCTTCCGTCCAAAGCCCCTCATGGGGCCAGATGTTTTGGCTCATCCATGGGCCTGCAAAGCAAACTCATCGCTCACCCGCACGCTATGAAGCCGCCGACATGAGTTAAGAAGTGCAGAAAGACAACGCTGATCAAGATCTTGATGAGGAGAGGGTGAGGACGCTTGACATGGTGTTGCAAGAAGCTTGGCAGTATGGGCGATACAAAAAGAGCATGAGAATGGAAACGAAACCCGGAAGGCGTGACGACATCACATCAACCCCGCCCATAGCCGCGACATCCAGCCCACTTAGCAGCTTGCGTACCAAGATCGCCTGACACCCACGCATTACAACTCTTCGGGCGGCTCGCTCAAAACGCATGTTGAAGCGGAGAAGCGCGGGAATACGGTGCTGTAGAAG